>NC_041390.1:551693514-551729244 GCF_002162155.2 Triticum dicoccoides
TTCGGCCAACCCCACGACGAACTCTGGCGAACTTCCTCGATGAACCTCGAAGTCCGCGCATGAATAGTGTTCTCAGATCCAGATCTAGATCCGGTTGACTTTCCTCCTGTAACCCTAATTACTTTACCATGTTCATCATGTCGTAACTATGCATCTGTAGATCTGTTTTGGGCATATACCATATCAAAATGTTCGTCTCAGAGAGCACATCATTTCATCTCATTGCATCATTTTCATTTGAGTTCATCTTGATGCCCGGAATTCTGTTGGAAGAGTGCTATTTGAGATAATTGTCAGATCTGCTGCTCCAAATAGCTATTTGTCATTTTTGCCATGAGTTATGTGTGCATGATATGCCCCTGAGCTCTACATGTATTTTGTTATATGCTTTGCCATCTTTCCAGTGGTGCTATCCATGCATTTTTGTGATGTGTGTGGCGACTAGCACAAGCTTGCAAAGTGGTGCATTCGTTAATGCTGATTTCAGGGACTTAGCAATTCCACTAAGTCCTTGATCTGTTTTTTTATCAATATGCCATATGTTCATCTTGTTTCCTAGTGATCCGTGCCTCTTTTGAGGATGATTAGTAAGGATGTTTTGTTAATCTTGTAGTGCTCTATCCATCCATATCTTTGTTTGCATTTATGGAGCACCCTAGCTTGAGTCAATCGAGCTCTACTTTTGCTATCTCGTGAATCTGGGCAGATTGTCTACTTGTTAGCGATTTTGCCGAGGATGTTTTAGTTGATCCGTTCATGCTATGTTATTGTTCTTTCCATGTCTAGCTTGTATAATATGTATTCTTGATGGGTGTATGCTTAGATTGTCATGCCATGCTTTGTAGTGAGTGCATCGAGCTCGTAAACATGCCTACTTGATATCTGATTTGCATGCTCCAGTTTTTCACCAAGTCTGTGATCTGATTATGTTTTTGCCATGTTCACATGCTTGCAATTGTATTTTCTGATCCCTTTTGGCTCAAGGTCACTAAGGGACTTTTGTTAAGCTCTTTGAGTAGCTCCATGCCATGCTTTACTTTGCCATGTTAAGTTCCTATAGCATATAGTTTTCATGCTCCAAAGTGTGCTACCTGATCTGAAATTCCAGACAAGTGTTAATTTCACTAAGTCTGAAATATGTTTACCAATTGCACTTTTGCCATGCTTGTTTGAACCTGTTAATGGGTGAATTGGCCATAGCTCAGTGTTCATCTTTTGTCAAGATTTATGAGTGGATCCCTGCCATGTATTTTGTTGCCATGTTTGGGTGCTGTAGCATGTTTAACTTGTTGCATTTAGATGGCTACTTGCTGTCTATCGCAGACCGGTGCCATATTTGAATTGCTTGCCATTTCCAACTGTGTCTCCGATTCCGGCGTTCTTTATATCGTTTTCAAGCGAAATCATCTCACCTTTCCAGTGGCACACTTGGATTTCCAAGTTGAGGCCAGGTTCATTCATTCCTTGTCAAATCTTGCATATGCATCACATATCGCATCCTGCATAGCATACCATGTTTGCATCATGTTGTTTGAGTTTGCACGTGGTTGATTGTGTCCTTTTTGCTTGTTTGTCTTGTTTGGGTAGAGCCGGGAGACGAGTTCGCTAACGAGGAGCCCGTTGAGTTTGCTTTCGAGGATCCAGTCAACTCTGACAACTTTGCAGGCAAGATGATCATACCCTCGAAATCACTTCTATCTTTGCTTTGCTAGATGCTCGCTCTTTTGCTATGCCTATGCTACGATGCCTACCACTTGCTTATCATGCCTCCCAAATTTCCATGTAAAACCTCTAACCCACCATGTCCTAGCAAACCGTTGATTGGCTATGTCACCGCTCTGCTCAGCCCCTCTTATAGCGTTGCTAGTTGCAGGTGAAGTTTGGAGACCGTTCCTTGTTGGAACATTATTTACTTGTTGGGATATCATTATATTATCTTGTTATCTTAATGCATCTATATACTTGGTAAAGGGTGGAAGGCTCGGCCTTTTTGCCTAGTGTTTTGTTCCACTCTTGCCGCCCTAGTTTCCATCATATCGGTGTTATGTTCCTGGATTTTGCGTTCCTTACGCGGTTGGGTGATAATGGGAACCCCTTGACAGTTCGCCTTGAATAAAGCTCTTCCAGCAATGCCCAACCTTGGTTTTACCATTTGCCACCTAGCCTCTTTTTCCCTTGGGTTTCCGGAGCCCGAGGGTCATCTTATTTAACCCCCCCCCCCGGGCCAGTACTCCTCTGAGTGTTGGTCCAAACTAGAGTCCTGTGCAGCGCTCCCTTGGGGAAACTCAGGGTTTGGTTTTAGTTGTATGGAGAGCTCATCTGAGTGTGCCCTGAGAACGAGATATGTGTAGCTCCTATCAGGATTTGTCGGCACATTCGGGCGGTGTTGCTGGATTTGTTTTAACTTGTCGAAGTGTCTTGTAGAACCGGGATACCGAGTCTGATCGGAACGTCTCGGGAGAAGGTATATCCTTCGTTGATCGTGAGAGCTTGTCATGGGCTAAGTTGGGACTCCCCTGCAGGGATTTGAACTTTCGAAATCCGTGCCCGCAGTTATGGGCAGATGGGAATTTGTTAATGTCCGGTTGTAGATAACTTGAACCTTAACTTAATTAAAATGAATCAACTGTGTGAGTTACCGTGATGGTCTCTTCTCGGCGGAGTCCGGGAAGTGAACACGGTGTTGGAGTAATGCTTGACGCAGGTTGTTCTCTAGTTATTCGTTCGCGCTTTGCCTTCTCTTCTCGCTCTCTTTTGCGAACAGGTTAGCCACCATATATGCTAGTCGCTTGCTGCAGCTCCACATATTTAACTTGCCTTACCTATAAGCTTAAACAGTCTTGGTCGCGAGGGTGCGAGATTGCTGAGCCCCTGTGGCTCACAGATTACTTCCAAACCAGATGCAGGGCCTAATGACACCATTCCAGATGCCGCGCTTGAGCTCAAGTGGGAGTTCGACGAGGACTCACGCCATTACTATGTGTCTTTCCCTGATGATCAGTAGTGGTGCCCAGTTGGGGCGATCGGGACCGTGTCGCATGTTGGGTTGATCTTTTATTTTGGCACCGTAGTCGGGCCATGAGTGATTGGAGGATGTAATGCTATTTATGTACTTTGTTTGATGTGGCGAGTGTAAGTCAACTATGTATCTTCCCCTTTTATTATCTATATTACATGGGATGTTGTGAAGATTGCCTTACTTCCGACATTGCTTTCAATGCGGTTATGCCTCTAAGTCGTGCTTCGACACGTAGGAGATATAGCCGCATCGAGGGCGTTACAAGCTGTTGGAAGAGTGCTATTTGAGATAATTGTCAGATCTGCTGCTCCAAATAGCTATTTGTCATTTTTGCCATGAGTTATGTGTGCATGATATGCCCCTGAGCTCTACATGTATTTTGTTATATGCTTTGCCATCTTTCCAGAGGTGCCATCCATGTATTTTTGTGATGTGTGTGGTGACTAGCACAAGCTTGCAAAGTGGTGCATTCGTTAATGCTGATTTCAGGGACTTAGCAATTCCACTAAGTCCTTGATCTGTTTATATCTAATATGCCATATTTTCATGTTGTTTCCTAGTGATCCGTGCCTCTTTTGAGGATGATCAGTAAGGATGTTTTGTTAATCTTGTAGTGCTCTATCCATCCATGTCTTTGTTTGCAATTATGGAGCACCCTAGCTTGAGTCAATCGAGCTCTACTTTAACCTTAACTTAATTAAAATGAATCAACTGTGTGAGTTACCGTGATGGTCTCTTCTCGGCGGAGTCCGGGAAGTGAACACGGTGTTGGAGTAATGCTTGCGCAGGTTGTTCTCTAGTTATTCGTTCGCACTTTGCCTTCTCTTCTCGCTCTCTTTTGCGAACAGGTTAGCCACCATATATGCTAGTCGCTTGCTGCAGCTCCACATATTACCTTGTCTTACCTATAAGCTTAAATAGTCTTGATCGCGAGGGTGCGAGATTGCTGAGTCCCTGTGGCTCACAGATTACTTCCAAACCAGATGCAGGGCCTGATGACTCCGTTCCAGATGACGCGCTTGAGCTCAAGTGGGAGTTCGACGAGGACTCACGCTGTTACTATGTGTCTTTCCCTGATGATCAGTAGTGGTGCCCAGTTGGGGCGATCGGGACCGTGTCGCATGTTGGGTTGATCTTTTATTTTGGCACCATAGTCGGGCCATGAGTGATTGGATGATGTAATGCTATTTATGTACTTTGTTTGACGTGGCGAGTGTAAGCCAACTATGTACCTTCCCCTTTTATTATTTATATTACATGGGATGTTGTGAAGATTGCCTAACTTGCGACATTGCTTTCAATGCGGTTATGCCTCTAAGTCGTGCTTCGACACGTAGGAGATATAGCCGCATCAAGGGCGTTACACAGTTCGACTACGTCCATTTGTCTTCTTCATGCATTCGTTCTTCTTCCTTGCGGGATTTCAGGCAAGATGACCATACCCTCGAAATCACTTCTATCTTTGCTTGCTAGATGCTCGCTCTTTTGCTATGCCTATGCTGCGTTACCTACCACTTGCTTATCATGCCTCCCATATTGTTAAGCCAAGCCTCTAACCCACCTTGTCCTAGCAAACCGTTGTTTGGCTATGTCACCGCTTTGCTCAGCCCCTCTTATAGCGTTGTTAGTTGCAGGTGAAGATTGGAGCCTGTTCCATGTTTGGAACATGGATATTTGTTGGGATATCACAATATCTCTTATTTAATTAATGCATCTATATACTTGGTAAAGGGTGGAAGGCTCGGCCTAATGCCTGGTGTTTTGTTCCACTCTTGCCACCCTAGTTTTCGTCATATCGGTGTTATGTTCCCGGATTTTGCGTTCCTTACGCGGTTGGGTTATAATGGGAACCCCTTGACAGTTCGCCTTGAATAAGACTCCTCTAGCAAGGCCCAACATTGGTTTTACCATTTGCCACCTAGCCTTTTCTTTCCCTTGGGTAGGCCTGTCCAAGGGTCATCTTTATTAAAAACCTCGGGCCAGTACTCCTGTGAGTGTTGGTCCAACCTGTCAGCTGCCGGTGGCACCAGGGGCAACTCTGGGCTGGCCTACCGGAACCTTGAACAATCCGGTGTGCCCTGAGAAAGAGATATGTGCAGCTCCTATCGAGATTTGTCGGCACATTCGGGTGGCTTTGCTGGTCTTGTTTTACCATTGTTGAAATGTCTTGTAACCGGGATTCCGAGTCTGATCAGGTATTCCTGCTAGAAGGAATATCCTTCGTTGACCGTGAGAGCTTGTGATGGGCTAAGTTGGGACACCCCTGCAGGGATTTGAACTTTCGAAAGTCGTGCCCGCGGTTATGGGCAGATGGGAATTTGTTAATGTCCGGTTGTAGAAAACCTGAAGTTGACCTTAATTAAAATGCACCAACCACGTGTGTTACCGTGATGGTCTCTTCTCGGCGGAGTCCGGGAAGTGAACACGGTGTTGGAGTAATGCTTGACGTAGGTTGTTCTAGGGTCACTTCTTGATCATAGTTGTTCGACCGTGCTTTGCCTTCTCTTCTCGCTCTCTATTGCGTATGTTAGCCACCATATATGCTAGTCGCTTGTTGCAGCTCCACCTCATACCTTTTACCCTACCTATAAGCTTAAATAGTCTTGATCGCGAGAGTGTGAGATTGCTGAGTCCCTGTGGCTCACAGATACTTCCAAAACCAGTTTGCAGGTGCCGATGATACCGAGAAGGTGACGCAACCAAGCTCAAGGAGGAGCTCGATGAAGATCTTGTCCTTTGTGTTGTTTCGTTTCCAGTTGATCAGTAGTGGAGCCCAGTTGGGTTCGATCGGGGATCTGTGTAGCTTTTGGGGTAGTCTTCTTTTATTTTGGTTCCATAGTCGGACCTTGATTGTATCTGGATGATGTAATGCTTTATTCATGTAATTGTGTGAAGTGGCGAGTGTAAGCCAACTATGTATCTCTTTCCCTTATGTATTACATGGGTTGTGTGAAGATTACCTCACTTGCGACATTTCTTTCAATGCGGTTATGCCTCTAAGTCGTGCTTCGACACGTGGAAGATATAGCCGCATCGAGGGCGTTACACCACCCCACTAGTACCCGTCATGGCGGATTTGCCACACTGGTCCTAGACCCAATCATCGACGGATTTCACCTCACTCGAGTCCTTATGGACGGCGGCAGCAGCCTAAACCTGCTTTATCAGGACATAGTGCGCAAAATGGATATAGACCCCTCAAGGATCAAACCCACAAAAACGATCTTTAAGGGCGTTATTCCAGGCGTAGAGGCCCATTGCATAGGCTCAATTACACTGGAAGTGGTCTTCGGATCCCCGGATAACTTCCGAAGCGAAGAGTTAATCTTCGATATAGTCTCGTTCCGTAGTGGTTATCACGCGCTGCTCGGGCAAACCGCATTTGCTAGATTCAATGCGGTACCGCATTATGCATACCTCAAGCTCAAGATGCCAGGACCCCACGGAGCTATTACAGTCAACGGAAACACAGAGCGCTCCCTCCAAACAGAGGAGCACACCGCGGCCCTCACACCAAAAGCGCAAAGCGGCCTCTCAAGACAATCAACCAGTTCGGCGTTTCAAAGCCCAGACACCTCCAAGCGCGCTCGAGGCAATCAGCAAATAGACTGCCTGGCGCGATCTGAGCTCGCATAGCAATACAGCGGCCACCCCAATCCCAGCCCAACGGCGATATTCATGCCGCGCGTACATAATTACGCATTAAAAATACCATGGGCATAGGTGGGGAGGGGGGCACAACTGCGGCACGCCCCAAAACGCAGCCTAAACCGCACTAGGGGCTTCCCGTTTGGTTATTTTTCTTTTCTTTTTTCAGGACCTCAATCTCTGGAAACACTGTCCGGCAGCACTATTGCCAAACACATGATGCAGCAACCAAGAAGGCAGACAGCTACGTTATACAACGGAATTCCCAGGTTGATCTCAGATTTCATATCATCCCTCAGCTTGCCCTTGGAAGGGACTTAGTCCTACTTTTTGCTTATCGCACTATCTGTATCACTCTGCTTTAACACAACTTTTTAATAAACAATGCATTACATTACGACCATTATTGCATTATATATATATGGGTGTTCATTAACGACGCCTTGCAACCGTACACTTTGGTATGGCCAATACACCAGGGGCTCACGTACCCCACAATGCGGTGTGAAAAGTCCGAACACTTTCACAAGTGCGGCACCCCGAACTTATAGCATTATATGCATCAGCTCCGAATCATGTCTTTGGTCAAATGTTGGGTTTGCCCGGCTCCTATGTTTTGGTACCTTATGTTCCGCTCTATCGGCTAAGGTAGCGCTAGGAGAACTACTGTGATTGTGCCCCGGTTCTGCCGGGCTGAGCACCTTAGTAGAGAAAGCTAAAACTGACTGGCATGATAAGGTGAGAGACTGGTCGCTGTTCGGCGAGGTTTTTCGAGTCCCTAAAGACTTATGCCGCTTAGGGCGAGGGGCCGGCCCTGTCCGGCTTAAAGGCGTGTATCGCGCCCCGAATTCGGTCTTCCGAATACCAGGGGCTTCGCCAAAATTTAAAATTATAGAATTCTATGGCTAAGTGAGAGTGATAAAGCAATATTAGTCTGGTTGCCTTGTTCGTTGTGCTGAGCACCTCCCTCAAAGGACCCAAATATGGGAACAAGAGTGCTCAGGTTTATCCCGAACACCCCAGCACTAGCGGCATGGGGGCAGAAGCCGAGGACTAGCCATATCTCAGATTCGATAAACAGCCAAACAGAAGGTAATATTTTAAATTCAACAAGCGTTGCATAGCGCATATGAAACAAGTTTTCATAAATACAGGATAAAACGAGCAAGTTTACTCAAATATTACATCTTTCAAACACTCATCCGCGATAAGACGGGCACCCGGCAGAACACCCTCATAATACATCTCGAGGTGGCAGTGCTCCTTGCCCTCCGGCGGCCCCTCCTTGATCAGCTTCACGGCGTCTAGCTTGACCCACTGCATTTTTACACGGGCGAAAGCCCGGCGTGCACCTTCAATGCAGACGGATCGCTTGACAACCTCCAGCCGTGGGCAGGCATCCACAAGCCGCCTCACCAGGCCGAAGAAGCTATTTGGAAGGGCGTCGCCAGGCCACAGCCGGACTATAAAGCCCTTCATGGCTTGATCGGCCGCCTTATGTAGCTCGACCATCTGCTTCAGCTGGTCGCTCATCGGCACCGGATGTTCGGCCTCAGCATACTGAGACCAGAACAGCTTCTCCGTCGAGCTTCCGTCCTCAGCCTGGTAAAATTGTGCGGCATTGAACACACCGCAGGGCAAATCTGCGAATGCTCCTGAAGAGCTCCGGATCCGGGTAAGTAATCGGTAATTTACTTTTACATGCTTGCTTTCCATATAGAAAGCCTTACCCGCTGCTATCTTCTTCATCGCGTCGATCTCCTGGAGGGCCTTCTGGGCCTCGGCCTTGGCACTCTTTGCACTCAAGGGTCGCAGCAAGCTCAGACTCCCGCGTCTTCGAGTCAAGCTCCAACGCCTCGTGCTTTGTCACGAGAGCCTGGAGCTCTTGCTGCACCTCACCCACCCGAGCCTCGTGCTTCTCTCGCTCGGTGCGCTCCTTGGCCGTTGTATCTTCAGCCTTGGTTAGCGCTTGCTTCAGGGTCGCCACCTCGGTCGAGGCTCCTGGCAAACATACAACGATCCTGTCATTTTGCAATCGCGTCCTTTTTATACATACATATCTATAAACAGAGTATTACTTACCCTTGTTCTCCTTGAGCTGCCTCTTGGCAAGGCCGAGCTCTTTCTTGGACCCCTCGAGGTCCTGCTTCAGTACAGCGACCTCCACAGTTAGTGCGGCGGACGCCAGCAGCGAAGCCTGCATATGCATATTGACATACTTATATTAGACTCCTGCGATATTATTTGATCCTCTGTCCGGCTTTTATTTGTGAACACCGAACAAAGCATCAGGGGCTACTGTCTATGCGGTAATATTTATACTACATTTTAAACACACTTACCTCAAAGCCTGTTAGAAGGCTGGCACAGGCTTCAGTCAATCCGCTCTTGGCGGACTGAACCTTCTGGATCACCGCACTCATGATAGTGCGGTGCTCCTCGTCGATGGAAGCGTTGCGAAGCGCTTCCAGCAGATTGTCCGGTGCCTCTGGATGGACAGAGGTCACCGGCACAGGCCTTTTGCCCCCCTTAGAAGGAGGCCGCCTGCCCGAGTCCGGAACCGCTGGAGGGTCCGGCACGGTGTTCGGCTGAGGGCCGAACTCGAAGCTCTCGGGGGCCCCGTCCCTGCGGCTCCCGAAGTCCGGAAGGTCGCCTTGAGGCGCCTCCGGGACTGTCTTCCCTTGATCTGGTGCCTCTTGAGACAACACCTCGGCATCGTCGGCAGGATGAGGGGAGGTGGCAGTCGGGACTTGATCGCTATCCATGTCCGACAATCCCAGGGAGCCGTTCGATGATACCTCGATATTGGCTCGGGGCGGCCTGCACAGTTGTGTTCGGCGTTAGGAAAAGTAGTGCGACAAAGGAATCCTATGGGTAACTTTGGTATCCGAATACTTACGATCTCCCCGGGGGCTTGGCCCTGGGCAACCACTCGTCTTCACTTTCGTCGGCGGCGGTGGAGCTGTCCAGAAGGAGAGTCCTTCCCTTCTTGGACCCTCCGGCCTCCCCAGTTGGGGCGGCCTTCCTTTTCCTGTCTCCCCCAGTCGGTGGGGGAGCATCTTCTTCCTCTTCCTCGTCTTCAGGGGAAGAGTGCGCCGCAGAGTCATCGAACGGTGAGTCCGACGACGCCTGGCGTCGGGAACTCTTTCGAGTTCCCTTGGCCTTCTTGGTCTTCTCCGGCACCTTATAAGGGGTTGGAGTCAGCATCTTCGCCAGAAGAGCGTCTGCGGGGCCTTTGGGCAAAGGAGCCGGACAGTCGATCTGTCCGGCCATCTTCTGTCAGTCCTGTCAAAGGTCCGGGAGTTTAGATCCCGCATAGAGTCAATCTATATAAAAAATAAGTATCCTGTGAAAGGTAAAGCAGCTTACCGCACTAGCTTGGCGCTTCGCGCTGAATCCGCGATCCTCAGTGATAGGGGAGGGACCTCGACACTTTTGAACAGCACCCTCCAGGCGTCTTCATGAGTCGTGTCGAAGAGCCTGTTCAGAGTCCGGTGCTACGCCGGATTGAACTCCCACAAGGTGAACTCCCGTTGTTGGCACAGGAGTATCCAGCGGATGAGCATAACCTGGACTATGTTGACAAGCTTGAGCTTCTTGTCCACCATGTTTTGAATACATGTTTGGAGTCCGGTCAGCTCTTTCGAACTACCTCAGGACAGGCCCTTCTCTTTCCAGGAGGTGAGCCGCATGGGGATGCCAGATCGGAACTCGGGGGACGCTACCCATGCTGGGTCGCGCAGCTCGGTGATATAGAACCACCCCGATTGCCACCCCTTTATGGTTTCCACGAAGGAGCCCTCGAGCCATGTTATGTTGGGCATCTTGCCCACCATGGCGCCTCCGCACTCCGCCTGGCGGCCGCCCACCACCTTCGGCTTGACGTTGAAGGTCTTCATCCATAAGCCGAAGTGGGGCTTGATACGGAGGAAGGCCTCGCACACGACGATAAACGCCGAGATGTTGAGGATGAAGTTCGGGGCCAGATCGTGGAAATCCAGGCCGTAATAAAACATGAGCCCCCGGACGAAGGGATGGAGAGGGAATCCCAGCCCGCGGAGGAAATGGGTGAGGAATACCACCCTCTCATGGGGCCTGGGGGTGGGGATGAGTTGCCCCTCATCTGGGAGCCGGTGCGCGATGTCGTCGGGCAGGTATCTGGCTCTCCTCAGTTTCTTGATGTCTCCCTCTGTGACAGAGGAGACCATCCACTTGCCTCCCGCTCCAGACATGGTTGGAGAAGGTTGACATGGAAGTGAGGACTTGGGTGCTAGAGCTCGAGTGTGCGGGAGCGGATGAGCAAAGGAGGAAGAAGGCGTGGATAGAAAGGTGAATCCTTATCCCTTTATATGGGCGGACGAAACTAAGCGTCCCCACTTGCCTGGTAAAACTCGCTTATCCCCCAAGCGCCGCAATTGATGGCGCGGTTGGGTTACCCACGCCCGTATTGATGAGAATCCCGTAATAAGGGGACACGATCTTTGCTTTGACAAGACGTGTCGAAAAACTGCCTCGCGTTATGTGTGGGGCTGGTTAAAAGAAATGGTTCGAATAATCACCGGGCCATGACGTAACGTCATTAGATCTGCGAAAATATTATTCTCTCTATGGTGGAATGTGGAACTTATTTTGCAGGGTCGGACACTATCCTCGTATTCAAATTCTTCTGTGATGTATTCGGAGAAGGAACCCGCCTTGCAATGCCGAAGACAATACTGCGCGCCGGATTCGTCGTCATTGAAGCCTGGTTCAGGGGCTACTGTGGGAGTCCTGGATTAGGGGGTCTCCGGACAGTCGGACTATCTCCATTGGCCAGACTGTTAGACTATGAAGATACAAGATTGAAGACTTCGTCTCGTGTCCGGATGGGACCCTACTTGGCGTGGAAGGCAAGCTAGGCGATACGTATATGGATATCTCCTCCTTTGTAACCGACCTTGTGTAACCCTAACCCTCTCTCGTGTCTATATAAACTGAAGGGTTTTAGTCCGTAGGACAACAATCACAACATACAATCATACCATAGGCTAGCTTCTAGGGTTTAGCCTCTCTGATCTTGTGGTAGATCTACTCTTGTACTACCCATATCATCAGTATTAATCAAGCAGGACGTAGGGTTTTACCTCCATCAAGAGGGCCCGAACCTGGGTAAAACTTCGTGTCCCCTGCCTCCTGTTACCATCCGGCCTAGACGCATAGTTCGGGACCCCCTACCCGAGATCCGCCAGTTTTGACACCGACGGGCATCCCCAATCTTACGGTATTCTCACTCCTTATTCTCCTCATATCAATATCTCACCAAAAATTTGAAAGCTTAAATCACACAAAACTTAACGGAACTTCATGAGATGGTAGTATGATAATGATCAAATCATTCACTTTGGTACTATCAAGAAAAGATTCATAATTGTTCTCACACAATGCCTACTGTACCCTATCATTTCTACAATTTATATTGACCAATATAAGCCATAGAAACTAGAAAACAACCAAACCATGCACCAAAAATAGAATCTGTCAAAAACAGAACAGTCTCTAATGATCTGAACAATGAATATACTTCTGTAACTCCAAAAACTCTGAAAAATTAGGACAATGTGGAAAATTTGTATATCAATCATGCGTAAAAAATTCAGATCATGAACACATTCCAGTGAATTTTACAAATTCCTGGATTTAGAGCAAAAGTTTCTGTTTTTACACAGAATCAAGTCAACTATCATCCACACTTAATCCAAAGGCTTTACTTGGCACTTTATTAAAACAAAAGCAATAAACATGATTAATACAGTAGCTTAATTATGTGAACACACAAAAACAGTAGGTAGAAATATTGGGTTGTCTCACAACAAGCGCTTTTCTTTAATGTCTTTTTAGCTGGGCATGATGATTTTTTTAATGATGCTCGCATAAAAGTAAAGAATTGAAACACAAAGAGAGCATCATGAATCACATGGAAAGAAAATTTAGGCCTAACATACTTCCTATGCATAGGTATTTTGTGACCAAACAATTTATGGGAACAAGAATCAACTAGCATAGGAAGGCAAACAAAGCGTGACTTCAAAAGTTTCAACACATAGAGAGGAACTTGATATTGTTGAGATATGTAAGCATATGTTCCTCTATCAAAATATTTTTTAGTAGCACCATGAATGAATTCGACAATATAACTATCACATAAAGCATTCTTTTCATGACCTACAAGCATAAATTTTTTATTACTCTCTACATAAGCAAATTCATTCTCATTCATAATAGTGGGAGTATCATATGACACTCGAATACTATTAATTGTTTCCACATTAAAAGAGTTATATTCACTAAAAGGATATTCATAATTATGACAAGTTTTAGAAATATAATCATCATAAGTAGCAACTTTGTTCTCATCATAATCAATTGAAGCCTCTTCCAAGATAGTGGAATCATTACTAAATATAGTCAAGACCTCTCCAAATCCACTTTTATCATTGTAATAAGATTCAACACCCTCCAAAATAGTGGGATCATTATTACCTAGAGTTGACACTCTTCCAAACCCACTTTCATAAATATTGCAATCATCATAAATAGGAGGTATGCAATCATCATAATAAATTTGCTCATCAAAACTTGGGGGACTTAAAAGATCATCTTCATCAAACATAGCATCCCCAAGCTTATGGCTTTGCATATCATTAGCATCATGGATATTCAAAGAATTTATACTAGCAACATTGCAATCATACTTATCATTCAAAATTCTATGCCAAACATTTTATTGAATTATTCTTCTAACACCTTGGCACAATTTTCCGACCCATCATTTTCAAGAAAGACATTATAAAGATAAAGGATTTGAGGCAACCTCATTTCCATCTTCTGTAGTTTTCTTTTTATAAATCAAACTAGTGATAAAACAAGAAACTAAAAGATTCAATTGCAAGATCTAAAGATAAACCTTCAAGCACTCACCTCCCTGGCTGTCGTGGATATGGGACACGGGTATCCTCATGAAGGTAGGCCGCGGCCCATCATGGGAGGTGGCCCACCAGGCCGACTTAAACAGTTTGAATAAGACCTGGATTGCTATCCGTCTTGTAATAGAAAAGAGACTAGTCCTAATCCTACTAGGACTCTACATGTAGGCCGGCCCCTTCAACTTATATAAGGAGGGGCAGAGCACCCCAAGGGGGACAAGATTCACAAGTTCCACAAGTTGGACAAGTTAGGTTTAGACAATAGCTCTCGAGATAGAGCACTCTTGTAACCGTGATCATCATCATCAATATCAATGAAGCAGGATGTAGGCTTTTACCTCCACGGTGAGGGGCCGAACCTGGGTAAAACATCGCGTCTCTCGTCCCGCTCAACCCCTCTCAAGCTACCACATAGATGCGTTGGCCTCACGACTAAGTCCTGACACTAAGGACATCTGCCGTGACAATTCCACGACACTGGCAATGACGCCAGAAAAGATCTTGATGTCTACTACACAACTTATTCTTGTAGACTCGTGTTGGGCCTCCAAGCACAGAGTTTTGTAGGACAACAACAAATTTCCCTCAAGTGAATGACCTAAGGTTTATCAATCCATGTGAGGAATAGGATGAAGATGGTCTCTCTCAAACAACCCTGCAACCAAATACAAGAAATCTCTTGTGTCCACAACACACCCAATACAATGGAAAATTGTATAGGTGCACTAGTTCAGGGAAGAGATGGTGATACAAGTGTAGTATGGATAGTAGATATAGGTTTTTGTAATCTGAAATTATAAAAACTACAAGGTAGGAAGTGATAAAACGAAGCACAAATGATATTGCAATGCTTGAAAACAAGGCCTAGGAATCATACGTTCACTAGTGTAATCTCTCAACAGTACTAACATAATTGAATCAGATAACAATCCCTCAACGTGCGACAAAGAATCACTCCAAAGTTCTTATTTAGCGGAGAACATAAGATGAAATTGTTTTAGGGTACCAAACCACCTCATAGTTATCTTTTCCGATCAATCTATTGAGCCGTCCCTGTAAGTGTTACAAACAGCCCTAGAGTTCGTACTAAAATAACACCATATGATACGCATCAACCAACTCTAATGTCACCTAGATACTCCAATGTCACCACAAGTATCCTGAGTTGATTATGCGATATGCATCAAACAACTTCATATTCATAATATTCAATCCAACACAAAGAACTTCAAAGAGTGCCCCAAGATTTCTACCAGAGAAAGTATGACGAAAACGTGTATCACCCCTATGCATAGATTACCCCAATGTCAGGATAATCCACATGTTGAGTATCAAAACATATATCAAGTGAATCAATAGAACACCCCATTGTCACCAGGGTATCCACATGCAAGACATACATCAAAGTGTTCTCAAATCCATAAAAGTATTCAATCCGATAATAGTGAAACCTCAAAGGTAAAAACTGAATTCATCACAATAAGATAGAGAGGGGAAAACACCATATGATCCAACTATATTAACAAAGCTCGCGGTACATCAAGATCGTGCCAAATCAAGAACACGAGAGAGAGAGAGAGAGAGAGATCAAACACATAGCTAGTGGTATGTACATACCCTCAGCCCCGAGGGTGAACTACTCCCTCCTCGTCATGGAGACCGCCGGGATGATGAAGATGGCCTTTGGTGAAGATTTCCCCTCCAGTTGGGTGCCGGAACAGTGCTCCGGATGAGATCACTTCGGTACAGAGGCTTGCGGCGGCAGTGGCAAAGTTCTAGGTTTATTCTGGGGGTTTCTCTATTTATAGAAATTTCCAGCATTGGAATCATGCAAAAAGGAGTTACGATGGGCCCACAAGCCACTTGGGCACCATTACCCCCTGGCCACGCCCAAGTGCGTTCTGGCCGCCTCATGGCTTTTCTGGTCCTCCCACGAAGCTTCAGGGGTCTCTTTTGTTCTATAAAAATCGTCAAAAAGTTCCAGCCCATTCCGGGAACTTTTATTTCTGCACAAAAAACAACACCATGGTAGTTCTGCTGAAAACAACGTCAGTCCGGGTTAGTTCCATTCAAATCATACCAAAACCATATAGAATTGTTGTAAACATGGCATGAATACTTCATAAATCATAGATACAATGGAGAGGTATCACTCCATCATCTTCCCTCATCCATATTCAATGGTCCACTCTCCCACAGCCCGTTGTACCCCTTACTTGAACATGGTGCTTTATGCTTCATATTATTACCAATGATGTGTTGTCATCCTATGATGTTTGAGTAGATTATTTTTGTCCTATGGGTAATTGGTGAATTGCTATGATTGGTTTAAACTTCTTGTGGTTATGTTGCTGTCCCTTGGTGCCCATCATATGAGCACGCGTGTGGATCACACCATAGGGCTAGTTGTGTGTTGATAGGACTATGCATTAAAGGGCAAGAGTGTCGAAAACTTCTTCCTACCATAGAAATTGATTCATACGGGATTGAAGGGGGATCAATATATCTTAATGCTATGGTTGAGTTTTACCTTAATGAACTTTAGTAGTTGTGGATGCTTGCTAATAGTTCCAATCATAAGTGCATAGAATTCCAAGTAAGGCGTGGCATGCTAGAAGTGGCCTCTCCCACATAAAAACTTGCTATCGGTGTAGTAACTTAGCCAATTGCTCTGGGACAATTCCGCAAATCCTACCACAACTTTTCCACACTCGCTATATTAACTTTATTGTTCTTTTATTAAAACAACACCTAATTTTTATTTCCACGTTCTTTATTATATTGCAAACCCATCCCGATACACCTACAAAGTAGTTTATTACTTATTCTAGGTAAAGAAAATGTTGGTGTGCGTAGATTTGTATTGGTGGTCGATAGAACTTGAAGAGAATATAAATTTACCTTTAGCTCCTCATTGGGTTCGACACTCTTATTTATCGAAAAAGTCTACAAACGACCCCCTATACTTGTGGGTTATCATGTCCCCAACAAATTTACTCCACCGGAAGCTTTTCATGATCAACTCAAACCGCCTAATAAGAAGGGTAGTGTATAAAGAAGAAGGCCCCCTATCTTCATGTTACGTCCGCAAAGGAATTTTGGGATAGCCTATTGTTGGTCAATTGCGGAACCACCAAGCTTCAACTCTTAAGATATGAAATGGCCGAGAGTGAAATACACTTCTTTGTATTGGAACCAAATGAGGAGTCTCAAGCACTATTAACAAATGAAATTGATAAAATTTTGTCTTCTCTAAAAAAGGGGAAAATATTGTACATGGTTGACTTGTATGGGCTATATTATCGTAATTTTAAGTTGTTACCTGTGATAGGCACACGTTAATCGACTGCCACAAGCACAAGATTTGTACATATATTCTCAAAATGAAAGCAACAAATATATTGACACTTCATTGCATATGAGGGGTTACAAGGTTTGGAATATCTCCAACTCTTATGCCACGAGGGCACTGAATCCATGCCCTAAATCCTTTCTGACTTCACTACTTTAGGCGGTTCTGTAACGCGACCCACTTATGGTTTGGGATATCCCCAACTCCATCTTCGCCATTACAGCGACTAGGCCATTACAGATTGGTGGAAGACTACTATATCGTTTGGCAAGAATTGGGTGGAACGGTTCGCGTTCCATGGTCATCCTGGTGGCATGGGAGCTCTAGAAAGAGTGAAATGCCCGAGTCCTTCAAAACAAGTCTTCCATGTTGTTGACCCTAGTTAGTGGTGTTAGGGGTGAGGTATCGGCTTGGATTATAGTTAGAGCAAAAGATCTCACTGGCTTATCAAGTGCTTTGTAACGTGGTCGTTCCTAGCGTACCTGCAGCCTAGGGTGATTTTTACATTGACTTGCAATGAAAACTTATATACCATGAACACTTTGGCTTGTGTTTTATCTGGGATTCACAGAGTTCTTAGGTCTGTCACTGCCGTGGAATGTTGGCTTGCCATGACAAATTGGTTTATTTGGTCTACGAAAAGTTCTTGGTTCGTCACTACCGTGTAATATTGGCTTGTCCTAACAAATCGGTTTTCTCTCTGCAATTGTTACCTCTAGTATTATCTAAAATTCTGCTCTATTAATGAACATAATGAGCCAAACTTTGACTTCTTAACGAAAAAATATATTGTATAGGATCGATTCTTGTATGAGCTATATTGTCATAATTTGAAGTTGATACTTATTATATTATAGACATATGTTAATTCGCCCCCACAAACACATAATTTGTACATGTAATAATCTCTAAACGAAAGCAAAAAATATCCTGGTACTTCGCTGCATATGAGATGTTATGTCAGCGTCGTTGAGTTATGAACTATCAAAAGGGACTCTACCTATAAAGATTGTTAAACACAACCGAGAGTGCTACCACATCTATACGTGGCAAGAAATCAATAATACACATGGCCAGTGCAATGTAGAGACATGACTCTTTGCTTCCCTTACCCGGCCATGGGCAGCCCGGCCCGACCCGACCTTGCCCATGGGCCGGGCCTGGGCCTAGATTTTGAGCCCGATGCCAGGCTAGGCTCTGACTTGTCATTCTTGCAATTTAAGGAAGAGGCCTGGCCCAAGGCCTGAGGCCCAACGGGCTTTTTGGCTGATGGGCCGGTCTTGGGCCTGAAAACTAGGCCCGATGTCCGGCCTAGGTTATCTACTTCGGGCTTTGTTAGGCCCGACCCAAAACCCGGCCCGACCACACCATGGCATGATGAACATAAGTATATAACAGAAAATTGTTGGGAAACGTTGCAGAAAACAAAAATTTTCCTACGGTTTCACCAAGATCCATCTAGGAGTTCATATAGCAATGAGTGATTGGATTGCATCTACATACCTTTGTAGATCACGCGCGGAAGCGTTCAAAGAACGGGGATGAGGAAGGCGTACTCGACGTGATCCAAATCATCGGAGATCCTAGCGCCGAACGGACAGCACCTCCGTGTTCAACACACGTACGGTCAGCGTAATGTCTCCTTCTTATTGATCCAGCAAGGGGGGAAGGAGAGGTTGAGGAAGATGACTCCAGCAGCAGCACGACGGCGTGGTGGGGATGGAGCTGCAGTACTCCGGCAGGGCTTCGCCAAGCTCTATGGAGGAGGAGGATGTGTTGGAGAGGGAGAGGGAGGCACCAAAGGCGTGTTATGAGAGGCCCTCCTTTCCCCACTATATATAAGGAGTCCAAGGGGGGCGCCGGCCCTAGGAGATCCAATCTCCTAGGGGGGTGCGGCCAAGGGAGGAATCCCTCCTCCCCAAGGCACCTAGGAGGTGCCTTCCCCCTTTGGGACTCTTCCCTTCCTTGAACCCTAGGCGCATGGGCCTCTTGGGGCTGGTGCCCTTGGCCCATATAGGCCAAGGCGCACCCCCTACAGCCCATGTGGCACCCCGGGGCAGGTGGCCCCACCCGGTGGACCCCCGGGACCCTTCCGGTGGTCCCGGTACAATACCGGTGACCCCGAAACTTGTCCCGATGCCCGAAATAGCACTTCCTATATATAATTCTTTACCTCTGGACCATTCCGGAACTCCTCGTGACGTCCGGGATCTCATCCGGGACTCCGAACAGCATTCGGGTTACTGCATATACATATCCCTACAACCCTAGCGTCACGAACCTTAAGTGTGTAGACCCTACGGGTTCAGGAGACATGTAGACATGACCGAGACGACTCTCCGGCCAATAACCAACAGCGGGATCTGGATACCCATGTTGGCTCCCACATGCTCCTCGATGATCTCATCGGATGAACCACGATGTCGAGGATTCAAGCAACCCCGCATACAATTCCCTTCGTCAATCGGTATGTTACTTGCCCGAGATCCGATCGTCGGTATCCCAATACCTCGTTCAATCTCGTTACCGGCAAGTCACTTTACTCGTACCGTAATGCATGATCCCGTGACCAGACACTTGGTCACTTTGAGCTCATTATGATGATGCATTACCGAGTGGGCCCAGTGATACCTCTCCGTCATACGGAGTGACAAATCCTAGTCTTGATCCGTGTCAACCCAACAGACACTTTCGGAGATACCCGTAGTATACCTTTATAGTCACCCAGTTACGTTGTGATGTTTGGTACACCCAAAGAACTCCTACGGTATCCGGGAGTTACACGATCTCATGGTCTAAGGAAAAGATACTTGACATTGGAAAACTCTAGCAAACGAACTATACGATCTTGTGCTATGTTTAGGATTGGGTCTTGTCCATCACATCATTCTCCTAATGATGTGATCTCGTTATCAATGACATCCAATGTCCATAGTCAGGAAACCATGACTATCTGTTGATCAATGAGCTAGTCAACTAGAGGCTTACTAGGGACATGTTGGTGTCTATTATTCACACATGTATTACGATTTCCGGATAACACAATTATAGCATGAATAAAGATAATTATCATGAACAAGGAAATATAATAATAATCCTTTTATTATTGTCTCTAGGGCATATTTCCAACAGTCTCCCACTTGCACTAGAGTCAACAATCTAGTTACATTGTGATGAATCGAACACCCATGGAATTCTGGTGTTGATCATGTTTTGCTCTAGGGAGAGGTTTAGTCAACGGATCTGCTACATTCAGGTCCGTATGTACTTTACAAATATCTATGTCTCCATCTTGAACATTTTCACGAAAGGAGTTGAAGCGACGCTTGATGTGCCTGGTCTTCTTGTGAAACCTGGGCTCCTTGGCAAGTGCAATAGCTCCAATGTTGTCACAGAAGAGTTTGATTGGCCCCGGCGCATTGGGTATGACTCCTAGGTCAGTGATGAACTCCTTCACCCAAATTGCTTCATGTGCTGCCTCCGAGGCTGCCATGTACTCCGCTTCACATGTAGATCCCGCCACGACGCTCTGCTTGCAACTACACCAGCTTACTGCCCCACCATTCAAAATATACACGTATCCGGTTTGTGACTTTGAGTCATCCAGATTTGTGTCGAAGCTAGCGTCGACGTAACCCTTTACGACGAGCTCTTCGTCACCTTCATAGACGAGAAACATTTCCTTAGTCCTTTTCATGTACTTCAGGATATTCTTGACCGCTGTCCAGTGTTCCTTGCCGGGATTACTTTGGTACCTTCCTACCAAACTTACGGCAAGGTTTACATCAGGTCTGGTACACAGCATGGCATACATAATAAAACCTATGTCTGAGGCATAGGGGATGACACTCATCTCTTCTATATCTTCTGCCGTGGTCGGACATTGAGCTGAGCTCAATTTCACACCTTGCAACACAGGCAAGAACCCCTTCTTAGACTGATCCATATTGAACTTCTTCAATATCTTATCAAGGTATGTGCTTTGTGAAAGACCTATGAGGCGTCTTGATCTATCTCTGTAGATCTTGATGCCTAATATATAAGCAGCTTCTCCATGGTCCTTCATTGAAAAACTCTTATTCAAGTAGGCCTTAATGTTGTCCAAGAGTTCTATATCATTTCCCATCAAAAGTATGTCATCTACATATAATATGAGAAATACTGCAGAGCTCCCACTCACTTTCTTGTAAACACAGGCTTCTCCATAAGTCTGCGTAAACCCAAACGCTTTGATCATCTCATCAAAGCGAATGTTCCAACTCCGAGATGCTTGCACCAGCCCATAAATCGAGCGTTGGAGCTTGCACACCTTGTCAGCATTCTTAGGATCGAGAAAACCTTCCGGCTGCATCATATACAATTCTTCCTTAAGGAAACCATTAAGGAATGCCGTTTTGACATCCATTTGCCATATTTCATAATCATAGAATGCGGCAATTGCTTACATGATTCGGACGGACTTCAGCTTCGCTCCCGGTGAGAAAGTCTCATCGTAGTCAACCCCTTGAACTTGTCGATAACCCTTAGCGACAAGCCAAGCTTTATAGATGGTCACATTACCATCCGCGTCTGTCTTCTTCTTAAAGATCCATTTATTTTCTATGGCTCGCCGCTCAACGGGCAAGTCAGTCAAAGTCCATACTTCGTTTTCATACATGGATCCTATCTCGGATTTCATGGCTTATAGCCATTTGTCGGAGTCCAGGCCCGCCATCGCTTCTTCATAGTTCGAAGGTTCACCGTTGTCTAACAACATGATTTCCAAGACAGGGTTGCCGTACCACTCTGGTGCGGAACATGTCCTTGTGGACCTTCGAATTTCAGTAGGAGCTTGATCAGAAGTATCTTGATCATCATCATTAACTTCCTCTCTTGTCGGTGCAGGCACCTCAAAAACATTTTCTTGAGTTGCGCCATTTTCCGGTTCAAGAGGTAATACTTCATCAAGGTCTACTTTCCTCCCACTTACTTCTTTCGAGAGAAACTCTTTCTCTAGAAAGGACCCATTCTTGGCAACAAAGATCTTGCCTTCGGATCTGAGGTAGAAGGTATACCCAATAGTTTCTTTAGGGTATCCTATGAAGACGCATTTTTCCGATTTGGGTTCGAGCTTTTCAGGTTGAAGTTTCTTGACATAAGCATCGCATCCCCAAACTTTTAGAAATGACAGCTTAGGTTTCTTCCCAAACCATAATTCATACGGTGTCGTCTCAACGGATTTCGACGGAGCCCTATTTAAAGTGAATGCGGCAGTCTCTAAAGCATACCCCCAAAAAGATAGCGGTAAATCAGCAAGAGACATCATAGATCGCACCATATCTAATAGAGTGTGATTACGACGTTCGGACACACCATTACGCTGAGGTGTTCCAGGCGGCGTGAGCTATGAAACTATTCCACATTTTCTTAAGTGTGTGCCAAACTCGTGACTCAAGTATTCTCCTCCACGATCTGATCGCAGGAACTTGATTTTCCTGTCACGTTGATTCTCAACCTCACTCTGAAATGCCTTGAACTTTTCAAAGGTCTCAGACTTGTGTTTCATTAAGTAGACATACCCATATCTACTCAAGTCATGAGTGAGGGTGAGAACATAATGATAGCCACCGCGAGCCTCAACACTCATTGGACCGCACACATCAGTATGTATGATTTCCAATAAGCTGGTTGCTCGCTCCATTGTTCCTGGGAACGGAGTCTTGGTCATCTTACCCATGAGGCATGGTTCGCACATGTCAAATGATTCGTAATCAAGAGACTCTAAAAGTCCATCAGCATGGAGCTTCTTCATGCGTTTGACACCTATGTGACCAAGGCGGCAGTGCCACAAGTATGTGGGACTATCATTATCAATCTTACATCTTTTGGTACTCACACTATGAACATGTGTAGCATTATGCTCGAGATTCATTAAGAATAAACCATTCACCATCGGAGCATGACCATAAAACATATCTCTCATATAAATAGAATAACCATTATTCTCGGATTTAAATGAGTAGCCATCTCGAATTAAACGAGATCCTGACACAATGTTCATGATCAAAGCTGGCACTAAATAACAATTATTAAGGTTTAAAACTAATCCCGAAGGTAAATGTAGAGGTAGCGTGCCGACAGCGATCACATTGACCTTGGAACCATTCCCGACGCGCATCGTCACCTCGTCCTTCGCCAGTCTCCGCTTATTCCGCAGCTCCTGCTTTGAGTTACAAACGTGAGCAACTGCACCGGTATCAAATACCCAGGAGCTACTACGAGTACTGGTAAGGTACACATCAATTACATGTATATCACATATACCTTTCGTTTTGCCGTCCTTCTTGTCCGCTAAGTATTTGGGGCAGTTCCGCTTCCAGTGACCACTTTCCTTGCAATAAAAGCACTCAGTCTCGGGCTTGGGTCCATTCTTTGGCTTTTTCCCGCCAGCTTGCTTGCCGGGCGCGGCAACTCCCTTGCCGTCTTTCTTGAAGGTTTTCTTACCCTTGCCTTTCTTGAACTTAGTGGTTTTATTCACCATCAACACTTGATGTTCCTTTTTGACTTCTACCTCCGCTGATTTCAGCATTGCAAATACTTCAGGAATGGTCTTTTCCATCCCCTGCATATTGAAGTTCATCACGAAGCTCTTGTAGCTCGGTGGAAGCGACTGAAGGATTCTGTCAATGACCACGTCATCCGGGAGATTAACTCCCAGCTGAGTCAAGCGGTTATGCAACCCAGACATAGTGAGTATGTGCTCACTGAAAGAACTGTTTTCCTCCATCTTACAGCTGAAGAACTTGTCGGAGACTTGATATCTCTCGACCCGGGCATGAGCTTGGAAAACCATTTTCAGCTCTTCGAACATCTCATATGCTCCGTGTCTCTCAAAACGCTTTTGGAGCCCCGACTCTAAGTTGTAAAGCATGCCGCACTGAACGAGGGAGTAGTCATCGGTAGGTGCCTGCCAAGCGTTCATAACGTCTTGTTCTGCAGGGAGAACAGGTGCGTCACCCAGCGGTGCTTGTAGGACATAATCTTTCTTGGCAGCTATGAGGATGATCCTCAGGTTCCGGACCCAGTCCGTGTAGTTGCTGCCATCGTCTTTCAGCTTGGTTTTCTCTAGGAATGCGTTGAAGTTGAGGACTACGTTGGCCATTTGATCTACAAGACATATTGTAAATATTTTAGACTAAGTTCATGATAATTAAGTTCATCTAATCAAATTATTCAATGAACTCCCACTTAGATAGACATCCCTCCTGTAATCTAAGTATAACATGATCCGAGTTAACTAGGCCGTGTCCGATCATCACGTGAGACGGACTAGTCAACATTGGTGAACATCTTCATGTTGATCGTATCTTCTATACGACTCATGCTCGACCTTTTGGTCTTCTGTGTTCCGAGGCCATGTGTGTACATGTTAGGCTCGTCAAGTCAACCTAAGTGTTTGCATGTGTAAATCTGTCTTACACCCGTTGTACGTGAACATTGGAATCTAACACCCGATCATCACGTGGTGCTTCGAAACAACGAACTGTCGCAACAGTGCGCAGTTAGGGGGAACACTTTCTTGAAATTATTATGAGGGATCATCTTATTTACTACCGTCGTTCTAAGTAAATAAGATGCAAAAACATGATAAACATCACATGCAATCAAATAATAATAGTGACATGATATGGCCAATATCACATAGCTCCTTTGATCTCCATCTTGGGGCTCCATGATCATCTTGTCACCGGCATGACACCATGATCTCCATCATCATGATCTCCATCATCGTGTCTCCATGAAGTTGCTCGCCAACTATTACTTCTACTACTACTGCTAACACGTTTAGCAATAAAGTAAAGTAATTTACATGGCGTTTCTCAATGACACGCGGGTCATACAAAAAATAAAGACAACTCCTATGGCTCCTGCCGGTTGTCATACTTCATCGACATGCAAGTCGTGATTCCTATTACAATAGCATGAACATCTCATACATCACATATATATCATTCATCATTCATCACAACTTTGGCCATATCACATCACAGAACACTTGCTGCAAAAACAAGTTAGACGTCCTCTAATTGTTGTTGCAAGTTTTACGTGGCTGAAATAGGGTTCTAGCAAGAACGTTTTCTTACCTACGTGAAAGCCACAACGTGATTTGTCAACTTCTATTTACCCTTCATAAGGACCCTTTTCATCGAATCCGCTCCAACTAAAGTGGGAGAGACAGACACCCGCCAGCCACCTTATGCAACTTGTGCATGTTTGTCGGTGGAACCGGTCTCACGTAAGCGTACGTGTAAGGTTGGTCCGGGCCGCTTCATCCCACAATACCGTTGAAGCAAGATAAGACTAGTAGCGGCAAGAAAGTTGACAACATCAACGCCCACAACAAATTTGTGTTCTACTCGTGCAAGAGAACTACGCATAGACCTAGCTCATGATGCCACTGTTGGGGAACGTTGCAGAAAACAAAAATTTTCCTACGGTTTCACCAAGATCCATCTAGGAGTTCATCTAGCAACGAGTGATTGGATTGCATCTACATACCTTTGTAGATCATGCGCGGAAGCGTTCAAAGAACGGGGATGAGGAAGGCGTACTCGACGTGATCCAAATCACCGGAGATCCTAGCGCCGAACGGACGGCACCTCCGTGTTCAACACACGTACGGTCAGCGTAACGTCTCCTTCTTATTGATCCAGCAAGGGGGGAAGGAGAGGTTGAGGTAGATGACTCCAGCAGCAGCACGACGGCGTGGTGGTGATGGAGCTGCAGTACCCCGGCAGGGCTTCGCCAAGCTCTATGGAGGACGAGGATGTGTTGGAGAGGGAGAGGGAGGCACCAAAGGCGTGTTATGAGAGGCCCTACTTTCCCCACTATATATAGGGAGTCCAAGGGGGGGGCGCCGGCCCTAGGAGATCCAATCTCCTAGGGGGGTGCGGCCAAGGGAGGAATCCCTCCTCCCCAAGGCACCTAGGAGGTGCCTTCCCCCTTTGGGACTCTTCCCTTCCTTGAACCCTAGGCGCATGGGCATCTTGGGGCTGGTGCCCTTGGCCCATATAGGCCAAGGCGCACCCCCTACAGCCCATGTGGCCCCCCGGGGCAGGTGGCCCCACCCGGTGGACCCCCGGGACCCTTTCGGTGGTCCCGGTACAATACCGGTGACCCCGAAACTTGTCCCGATGCCCGAAATAGCACTTCCTATATATAATTCTTTACCTCCGGACCATTCCGGAACTCCTCGTGACGTCTGGGATCTCATCCGGGACTCCGAACAACATTTGGGTTACTGCATATACATATCCCTACAACCCAAGCATCACCGAACCTTAAGTGTGTAGACCCTACGGGTTCGGGAGACATGTAGACATGACCGAGACGACTCTCCGGCCAATAACCAACAGCGGGATCTGGATACCCATGTTGTCTCCCACATGCTCCTCGATGATCTCATCGGATGAACCACGATGTCGAGGATTCAAGCAACCCCGCATACAATTCCCTTCGTCAATCGGTATGTTACTTGCCCGAGATCCGATCATCGGTATCCCAATACCTCGTTCAATCTCGTTACCGGCAAGTCACTTTACTCGTACCGTAATGCATGATCCCGTGACCAGACACTTGGTCACTTTGAGCTCATTATGATGATGCATTACCGAGTGGGCCCAGTGATACCTCTCCGTCATACGGAGTGACAAATCCCAGTCTTGATCCGTGTCAACCCAACAGACACTTTCGGAGACACCCGTAGTATACCTTTATAGTCACCCAGTTACGTTGTGATGTTTGGTACACCCAAAGCACTCCTACGGTATCCGGGAGTTACACGATCTCATGGTCTAAGGAAAAGATACTTGACATTGGAAAACTCTAGCAAACGAACTATACGATCTTGTGCTATGTTTAGGATTGGGTCTTGTCCATCACATCATTCTCCTAATGATGTGATCTCGTTATCAATGACATCCAATGTCCATAGTCAGGAAACCATGACTATCTGTTGATCAACGAGCTAGTCAACTAGAGGCTTACTAGGGACATGTTGGTGTCTATTATTCACACATGTATTACGATTTCCGGATAACACAATTATAGCATGAATAAAGATAATTATCATGAACAAGGAAATATAATAATAATCCTTTTATTATTGCCTCTAGGGCATATTTCCAACAGTCTCCCACTTGCACTAGAGTCAATAATCTAGTTACATTGTGATGAATCGAACACCCATGGAATTCTGGTGTTGATCATGTTTTGCTCTAGGGAGAGGTTTAGTCAATGGATCTGCTACATTCAGGTCCGTATGTACTTTACAAATATCTATGTCTCCATCTTGAACATTTTCACGAATGGAGTTGAAGCGACGCTTGATGTGCCTGGTCTTCTTGTGAAACCTGGGCTCCTTGGCAAGTGCAATAGCTCCAGTGTTGTCACAGAAGAGTTTGATTGGCCCCGATGCATTGGGTATGACTCCTAGGTCGGTGATGAACTCCTTCACCCAAATTGCTTCATGTGCTGCCTCCGAGGCTGCCATGTACTCCGCTTCACATGTAGATCCCGCCACGACGCTCTGCTTGCAACTACACCAGCTTACTGCCCCACCATTCAAAATATACACGTATCCGGTTTGTGACTTTGAGTCATCCAGATCTGTGTCGAAGCTAGCGTCGACGTAACCCTTTACGACGAGCTCTTCATCACCTCCATAGACGAGAAACATTTCCTTAGTCCTTTTCATGTACTTCAGGATATTCTTGACCGCTGTCCAGTGTTCCTTGCCGGGATTACTTTGGTACCTTCCTACCAAACTTACGGCAAGGTTTACATCAGGTCTGGTACATAGCATGGCATACATAATAAAACCTATGTCTGAGGCATAGGGGATGACACTCATCTCTTCTATATCTTCTGCCGTGGTCGGACATTGAGCTGAGCTCAATTTTACACCTTGCAACACAGGCAAGAACCCCTTCTTAGACTGATCCATATTGAACTTCTTCAATATCTTATCAAGGTATGTGCTTTGTGAAAGACCTATGAGGCGTCTTGATCTATCTCTGTAGATCTTGATGCCTAATATATAAGCAGCTTCTCCAAGGTCCTTCATTGAAAAACTCTTATTCAAGTAGGCCTTAATGCTGTCCAAGAGTTCTATATCATTTCCCATCAAAAGTATGTCATCTACATATAATATGAGAAATGCTACAGAGCTCCCACTCACTTTCTTGTAAACACATGCTTCTCCATAAGTCTGCGTAAACCCAAACGCTTTGATCATCTCATCAAAGCAAATGTTCCAACTCCGAGATGCTTGCACCAGCCCATAAATCGAGCGTTGGAGCTTGCACACCTTGTCAGCATTCTTAGGATCGACAAAACCTTCCGGCTGCATCATATACAATTCTTCCTTAAGGAAACCATTAAGGAATGCCGTTTTGACATCCATTTGCCATATTTCATAATCATAGAATGCGACAATTGCTAACATGATTCGGACGGACTTTAGCTTCGCTCCCGGTGAGAAAGTCTCATCGTAGTCAACCCCTTGAACTTGTCGATAACCCTTAGCGACAAGCCGAGCTTTATAGATGGTCACATTACCATCCGCGTCTGTCTTCTTCTTAAAGATCCATTCATTTTCTATGGCTCGCCGCTCAACGGGCAAGTCAATCAAAGTCCATACTTCGTTTTCATACATGGATCCTATCTCGGATTTCATGGCTTCTAGCCATTTGTCGGAGTCCAGGCCCGCCATCGCTTCTTCATAGTTCGAAGGTTCACCGTTGTCTAACAACATGATTTCCAAGACAGGGTTGCCGTACCACTTTGGTGCGGAACGTGTCCTTGTGGACCTTCGAATTTCAGTAGGAGCTTGATCAGAAGTATCTTGATCATCATCATTAACTTCCTCTCTTGTCGGTGCAGGCACCTCAGAAACATTTTCTTGAGTTGTGCCATTTTCCGGTTCAAGAGGTAATACTTCATCAAGGCCTACTTTCCTCCCACTTACTTCTTTCGAGAGAAACTCTTTCTCTAGAAAGGACCCATTCTTGGCAACAAAGATCTTGCCTTCGGATCTGAGGTAGAAGGTATACCCAATAGTTTCTTTAGGGTATCCTATGAAGACGCATTTTTCCGATTTGGGTTCGAGCTTTTCAGGTTGAAGTTTCTTGACATAAGCATCGCACACCCAAACTTTTAGAAATGACAGCTTAGGTTTCTTCCCAAACCATAATTCATACGGTGTCGTCTCAACGGATTTCGACGGAGCCCTATTTAAAGTGAATGCGGCAGTCTCAAAAGCATACCCCCAAAAAGATAGCGGTAAATCGGCAAGAGACATCATAGATCGCACCATATCTAATAGAGTGCGATTACGACGTTCGGACACACCATTACGCTGAGGTGTTCCAGGCGGCATGAGCTGTGAAACTATTCCACATTTTCTTAAGTGTGTGCCAAACTCGTGACTCAAGTATTCTCCTCCACGATCTGATCGCAGGAACTTGATTTTCCTGTCACGTTGATTCTCAACCTCACTCTGAAATGCCTTGAACTTTTCAAAGGTCTCAGACTTGTGTTTCATTAAGTAGACATACCCATATCTACTCAAGTCATCAGTGAGGGTGAGAACATAACGATAGCCACCGCGAGTCTCAACACTCATTGGACCGCACACATCAGTATGTATGATTTCCAATAAGTTGGTTGCTCGCTCCATTGTTCCTGAGAACAGAGTCTTGGTCATTTTACCCATGAGGCATGGTTCGCACGTGTCAAATGATTCGTAATCAAGAGACTCTAAAAGTCCATCAGCATGGAGCTTCTTCATGCGTTTGACACCTATGTGACCAAGGCGGCAGTGCCACAAGTATGTGAGACTATCATTATCAATCTTACATCTTTTGGTACTCACACTATGAACATGTGGAGCATTACGCTCGAGATTCATTAAGAATAAACCATTCACCATCGGAGCATGACCATAAAACATATCTCTCATATAAATAGAATAACCATTATTCTCGGATTTAAATGAGTAGCCATCTCGAATTAAACGAGATCCTGACACAATGTTCATGATCAAAGCTGGCACTAAATAACAATTATTAAGGTTTAAAACTAATCCCGAAGGTAAATGTAGAGGTAGCGTGCCGACGGCGATCACATTGACCTTGGAACCATTCCCGACGCGCATCGTCACCTCGTCCTTCGCCAGTCTCCGCTTATTCCGCAGCTCCTGCTTTGAGTTACAAATGTGAGCAACTGCACCGGTATCAAATACCCAGGAGCTACTACGAGTACTGGTAAGGTACACATCAATTACATGTATATCACATATACCTTTTGTTTTGCCGTCCTTCTTGTCCGCTAAGTATTTGGGGCAGTTCCGCTTCCAGTGACCACTTTCCTTGCAATAAAAGCACTCAGTCTCGGGCTTGGGTCCATTCTTTGGCTTTTTTCCGGCAGCTTGCTTGCCGGGCGCGGCAACTCCCTTGCCGTCTTTCTTGAAGGTTTTCTTACCCTTGCCTTTCTTGAACTTAGTGGTTTTATTCACCATCAACACTTGATGTTCCTTTTTGACTTCTACCTCCGCTGATTTCAGCATTGCAAATACTTCAGGAATGTCTTTTCCATCCCCTGCATATTGAAGTTCATCACGAAGCTCTTGTAGCTCGGTGGAAGCGACTGAAGGATTCTGTCAATGACCGCATCATCCGGGAGATTAACTCCCAGCTGAGTCAAGCGGTTATGCAACCCAGACATAGTGAGTATGTGCTCACTGACAGAACTGTTTTCCTCCATCTTACAGCTGAAGAACTTGTCGGAGACTTGATATCTCTCGACCCGGGCATGAGCTTAGAAAACCATTTTCAGCTCTTCGAACATCTCATATGCTCCGTGTCTCTCAAAACGCTTTTGGAGCCCCGGCTCTAAGCTGTAAAGCATGCCGCACTGAATGAGGGAGTAGTCATCGGTAGGTGCCTGCCAAGCGTTCATAACGTCTTGTTCTGCAGGGAGAACAGGTGCGTCACCCAGCGGTGCTTGTAGGACATAATCTTTCTTGGCAGCTATGAGGATGATCCTGAGGTTCCGGACCCAGTCCGTGTAGTTGCTGCCATCGTCTTTCAGCTTGGTTTTCTCTAGGAACGCGTTGAAGTTGAGGACTACGTTGGCCATTTGATCTACAAGACATATTGTAAATATTTTAGACTAAGTTCATGATAATTAAGTTCATCTAATCAAATTATTCAATGAACTCCCACTTAGATAGACATCCCTCCTGTAATCTAAGTATAACATGATCCGAGTTAACTAGGCCGTGTCCGATCATCACGTGAGATGGACTAGTCAACATCGGTGAACATCTTCATGTTGATCGTATCTTATATACGACTCATGCTCGACCTTTCGGTCTTCTGTGTTCCGAGGCCATGTCTGTACATGTTAGGCTCGTCAAGTCAACCTAAGTGTTTGCATGTGTAAATCTGTCTTACACCCGTTGTACATGAACGTTGGAATCTAACACCCGATCATCATGTGGTGCTTCAAAACAACGAACTGTCGCAACGGTGCACAGTTAGGGGGAACACTTTCTTGAAATTATTATGAGGGATCATCTTATTTACTACCGTCGTTCTAAGTAAACAAGATGCAAAAACATGATAAACATCACATGCAATCAAATAATAATAGTGACATGATATGGCCAATATCACATAGCTCCTTTGATCTCCATCTTGGGGCTCCATGACCATCTTGTCACCGGCATGACACCATGATCTCCATCATCATGATCTCCATCATCATGTCTCCATGAAGTTGCTCGCCAACTATTACTTCTACTACTACGGCTAACGCGTTTAGCAATAAAGTAAAGTAATTTACATGGCGTTTCTCAATGACACGCAGGTCATACAAAAAATAAAGACAACTCCTATGGCTCCTGCCGGTTGTCATACTTCATCGACATGCAAGTCGTGATTCCTATTACAATAGCATGAACATCTCATACATCACATATATATCATTCATCATTCATCACAACTTTGGCCATATCACATCACAGAACACTTGCTGCAAAAACAAGTTAGACGTCCTCTAATTGTTGTTGCAAGTTTTACGTGGCTGAAATAGGGTTCTAGCAAGAATGTTTTCTTACCTACGTGAAAGCCACAACGTGATTTGTCAACTTCTATTTACCCTTCATAAGGACCCTTTTCATCGAATCCGCTCCAACTAAAGTGGGAGAGACAGACACCCGCCAGCCACCTTATGCAACTTGTGCATGTTTGTCGGTGGAACCGGTCTCACGTAAGCGTACGTGTAAGGTTGGTCCGGGCCGCTTCATCCCACAATACCGTTGAAGCAAGATAAGAATAGTAGCGGTAAGAAAGTTGACAACATCAACGCCCACAACAAATTTGTGTTCTACTCGTGCAAGAGAACTACGCATAGACCTAGCTCATGATGCCACTGTTGGGGAATGTTGCAGAAAACAAAAATTTTCCTACGGTTTCACCAAGATCCATCTAGGAGTTCATCTAGCAACGAGTGATTGGATTGCATCTACATACCTTTGTAGATCACGCGCGGAAGCGTTCAAAGAACGGGGATGAGGAAGGCGTACTCGACGTGATCCAAATCACCGGAGATCCTAGCGCCGAACGGACGGCACCTCCGTTTCAACACACGTACGGTCAGCGTAACGTCTCCTTCTTCTTGATCCAGCAAGGGGGGAAGGAGAGGTTGAGGAAGATGACTCCAGCAGCAGCACGACGGCGTGGTGGTGATGGAGCTGCAGTACTCCGGCAGGGCTTCACCAAGCTCTATGGAGGAGGAGGATGTGTTGGAGAGGGAGAGGGAGGCACCAAAGGCGTGTTATGAGAGGCCCTCCTTTCCCCACTATATATAGGGAGTCCAAGGGGGGGCGCCGGCCCTAGGAGATCCAATCTCCTAGGGGGGTGCAGCCAAGGAAGGAATCCCTCCTCCCCAAGGCACCTAGGAGGTGCCTTCCCCCTTTGGGACTCTTCCCTTCCTTGAACCCTAGGCGCATGGGCCTCTTGGGGCTGGTGCCCTTGGACCATATAGGCCAAGGCGCACCCCCTACAGCCCATGTGGCCCCCCGGGGCAGGTGGCCCCACCCGGTGGACCCCCGGGACCCTTCCGGTGGTCCCGGTACAATACCGGTGACCCCGAAACTTGTCCCGATGCCCGAAATAGCACTTCCTATATATAATTCTTTACCTACGGACCATTCCGGAACTCCTCGTGACGTTCGGGATCTCATCCGGGACTCCGAACAACATTCGGGTTACTGCATATACATATCCCTACAACCCTAGCGTCACCGAACCTTAAGTGTGTAGACCCTACGGGTTCGGGAGACATGTAGACATGACCGAGACGACTCTCCGGCCAATAACCAACAGTGGGATCTGGATACCCATGTTGGCTCCCACATGCTCCTCGATGATCTCATCGGATGAACCACGATGTCGAGGATTCAAGCAACCCCACATACAATTCCCTTCGTCAATCGGTATGTTACTTGCCCGAGATCCGATCGTCGGTATCCCAATACCTCGTTCAATCTCGTTACCGGCAAGTCACTTTACTCGTACCGTAATGCATGATCCCGTGACCAGACACTTGGTCACTTTGAGCTCATTATGATGATGCATTACCGAGTGGGCCCAGTGATACCTCTCCGTCATACGGAGTGACAAATCCCAGTCTTGATCCGTGTCAACCCAACAGACACTTTCGGAGATACCCGTAGTATACCTTTATAGTCACCCAGTTACGTTGTGACGTTTGGTACACCCAAAGCACTCTTACGGTATCCGGGAGTTACACGATCTCATGGTCTAAGGAAAAGATACTTGACATTGAAAAACTCTAGCAAACGAACTATATGATCTTGTGCTATGTTTAGGATTGAGTCTTGTCCATCACATCATTCTCCTAATGATGTGATCTCGTTATCAATGACATCCAATGTCCATAGTCAGGAAACCATGACTATCTGTTGATCAACGAGCTAGTCAACTAGAGGCTTACTAGGGACATGTTGGTGTCTATTATTCACACATGTATTACGATTTCCGGATAACACAATTATAGCATGAATAAAGACAATTATCATGAACAAGGAAATATAATAATAATTCTTTTATTATTGCCTCTAGGGCATATTTTCAATAAAAATTGCATGGCGCCATGGAGACAGGCGTTATTTTTATCATTTCTTTGTGCGTGCAATCGTACTGCCATCATGCCCTTATTAGTTCTCATTAGTGGTACCAAATTCATTCTGAAATGCCAATTTTATACATGCACATACACTTACTTCTTATGAAGGCACGCACATATTGTTTATCCCTACGAGTATCCCACATATTTTGAGACTGACGAAGTGATCATAAATACATCATTGTGGATAAACACATTATACCATTGAAAAAATAGCGCCAGAAAACTTGAAATAAATTCAGCAAATGGAATGCCAAAACAAGCCGTGCCTCTTTTGAGTTTGTCCCTGCAGCTGTCAGGGTTCGGTGGATTCGGTAAAATCACTTCTCATCATAGGTGTGTATAGGATTACCAAACTGTCTGTAAGACTGTAATAACTGACTGACCACTGCAGTGAAATCCCCCTCCTTCCGAGGGGGGAAAATAACCCACCGTCCCTCCCTGGAAACAAACCCGAATCAGCACGGGACGGCCAGAGAGGCAGGAACGCCCTCGTTTTCTTTTCCCCCTTTTCCTCCGTCCATCGCCTCTGCTCCCCCACTCCCCCCGTCCCGTCCACCCACCCCGCGGGCCCGAAAACCCTAGCCAGCCGCCGGCGGCGAAGCGGGCGCACCGGCGGCGGCGACGATGAGCGGCGGAGGCCCGCCCAGGAAGCGCAACTTCAAGATCGAGATGTTCAAGCACCGGGTGGAGCTCGACCCCAAGTACGCGGAGCGGACATGGAAGGTCCTCGAGCACGCCATCCACGAGATCTACAACCACAACGCCAGCGGCCTCTCCTTCGAGGAGCTCTACAGGTCGGCCCCCAACCCCCCTTGCCCGCCCTAAGCTAGCCTGATTGATCTTGCCGGCGCTCGCTCTCGCTCCCGCTTGGTTAGATGATGTGCATCCGTCTCTGCCCGCGTGAATTCCGAGGAAATGCGGTTCCAGGGCAGATCGTGTGTGCAATTCGAACTGGCGCGTGATAGTATCGTGTGAAGAAAAAGGCTGGATGTTCGTATCCTGTGCAGTATACTCAGGAAGCGATCTATCAGAGAGGATTTCGTTCCAGTGTTTGTTGTCCTACCAATGTTACGGGAATAATTAGCTTCTTTTGTGGCCGAAGACCTCAGTTAACTGTTGATGCTATGCTCCACTAGGTGAGCAGTCAAGTAACAAAGCTCTTCTTAACTAGGAATTTCAAGGCAAATTTACTCTCCACCGTTTCGGTTATGGGCGTTCCATTTAAAACATGGTTTTCTAGTCTTCCATTTTTTGTTCTTCCCCGGAACATAAAATAGGGCAGACATGTTTCTGTCTGTATCAGTCTTTGCTGTCTCTGATGGATCAGCAAGCCGCAAGGCAGATTGGATCAGCATATTGTTAGCAGTTGATAGATATTTGTATGCAGATATTCATATGATTGATAATTGCTTGTCATATAAACGTTGAGTCATAGTGCTTGTTGAACTCTCATGTCGCCGAATTTGGATAGTTGGTAGTAAATTACTATTCTG
>NC_041390.1:551729499-551741003 GCF_002162155.2 Triticum dicoccoides
GTATAAAACCTACTAAGGGCTATTGTGTTGTCGCCTTACTCTAATTTGTGAATTCATTTTCCATGTGCAGGAGTGCTTACAACATGGTGCTTCACAAGTATGGCGAGAAGCTCTATAATGGCCTTGAGAGCACTATGACATGGCGATTGAAGGAAATATCAAAATCAATAGAGGCTGCACAGGGTGGTTTGTTTTTGGAAGAGCTGAATGCGAAGTGGATGGATCACAACAAGGCATTGCAGATGATCCGGGATATTCTAATGTACATGGATCGGACTTATGTCCCAACATCCCATAGGACACCTGTTCATGAGCTTGGTCTGAATTTGTGGAGGGATCATATAATTCACTACCCAATGATCCATGGTCGGCTGCTTGACACCCTTCTAGATCTTATTCACAGAGAAAGAATGGGTGAAGTGATCAATAGAGGCCTGATGAGGAGCATTACAAAGATGTTAATGGATCTTGGTCCTGCTGTGTACCAAGATGATTTTGAGAAACCATTTTTGGAAGTTTCCGCTAGCTTCTACAGTGGGGAATCTCAAGAGTTCATCGAGTGTTGTGATTGTGGTAACTACCTTAAGAAGGCTGAGAGGCGGCTCAATGAGGAAATGGAGCGTGTCTCACACTACTTGGATGCTGGCAGTGAGGCAAAGATAACTAGCGTGGTGGAGAAAGAGATGATAGCCAATCACATGCATAGATTGGTCCACATGGAAAACTCTGGCCTTGTTAACATGCTTATAGATGACAAATATGAAGATTTGGGTAGGATGTACGCCTTATTCCGAAGGGTTCCTGATGGTCTATCAACAATCAGAGATATGATGACTTCATACCTGAGGGAAACAGGGAAGCACTTGGTGACAGATCCGGAGAGATTGAAAGACCCAGTGGAATTTGTTCAGTGCTTGTTAAATGAGAAGGATAAGCATGATAAGATCATCAATGTTGCTTTTGGCAATGATAAAACCTTCCAAAATGCTCTGAATTCATCCTTTGAGTTCTTCATCAACTTAAACAACAGGTCACCTGAATTCATATCACTGTATGTTGATGACAAACTCCGGAAAGGACTGAAAGGGGCAACAGAAGAGGATGTGGAGGGTATACTGGACAAAGTCATGATGCTGTTTCGGTACCTTCAGGAGAAGGATGTGTTTGAGAAGTACTATAAGCAGCATTTGGCAAAAAGGCTTCTGTCTGGCAAAACTGTTTCTGATGATGCTGAGAGGAGTATGATAGTCAAACTCAAGACGGAATGTGGGTACCAGTTCACCTCCAAATTAGAGGGCATGTTCACTGACATGAAGACATCTCAGGACACCATGCAGGATTTCTATGCCAAGAAATCCGAAGAACTTGGTGATGGCCCTACACTTGATGTCCACATCCTCACAACTGGCTCTTGGCCAACACAACCCAGCCCTCCCTGCAGCCTTCCACCTGAAATCCTTGCAGTATGTGAGAAATTCCGTGGATATTATCTTGGAACTCACAGTGGGCGGAGGTTAACATGGCAAACAAATATGGGAACAGCTGATATAAAGGCCACGTTTGGGAAAAGCCAGAAGCATGAGCTGAATGTATCCACTTACCAGATGTGTGTTCTGATGTTGTTTAACACCTCTGATGGACTTAGCTACAAAGACATCGAGCAAGCTACTGAGATACCTTCCACAGACCTAAAGAGATGTCTCCAGTCTCTTGCTTGTGTCAAGGGGAAGAATGTTCTCCGTAAAGAGCCCATGAGCAAGGACATATCAGAGGATGACACATTCTACTTCAATGACAAGTTCACAAGCAAGCTTGTTAAGGTGAAGATCGGGACCGTGGTGGCAGCAAAGGAATCTGAGCCAGAGAAGCAGGAGACCCGCCAGCGAGTTGAGGAGGACAGGAAACCTCAGATTGAGGCTGCCATCGTCAGGATCATGAAATCTAGGAGGGTCTTGGATCATAACAGTATTGTATCTGAGGTTACCAAGCAATTGCAAGCACGGTTCTTGCCGAACCCTGTTATCATAAAGAAACGCATAGAATCTCTGATCGAGCGCGAATTCTTAGAGAGGGACAAAGCAGATAGAAAATTATACCGCTATCTTGCATAAAAAGCCAGCATGTGAATGTTAAGAGATATTTCATGAGCAGGTGGCTTCCTTGTATTCCTGTAAACATTTCCCCTTGTGCTTGAGTTCAGTTTTATTTGTTGGGCACTGTCCACTGAAATCATAGCAGTTGTTGAATTTGGTTATCAACGGATTGAAATGGAGACTTTACCCAATCACTGCAACAGGTCTACTAACCAAGCATTTATGTTATGCACACTTGTTCATTCAGAATTTCCTTCTCTTCTCTTTTCTTGGATATTGGATGTTGCATTCTCCTTCTCTTCTCTTGGATGCCGTGTTTCCTATAAAAAATCATTTGAATCAAGGAGGCCCTATTCTTTGTTCCACCAGCCATTTCACCTAGAAGATCTGCTAGTTTCTTAAAGTATCTGCAATTCTGCATCTAGTATTTGTATTGTACATGTAACTTTGACGGACCTGAATGCAAATTGTGTATGCTCCTGCACGCTAAGATGCACACACATGAGTGTGTGCACGCTTCTGTTCTGCCTCTGTCAAGATTCATCCCCAGCTTAATGATGTGGAATCTTTTTGCCAAATTGTTGAAGATAAACAGTGTGTCTGGATTCTTCTCTAAACATTTCCCAGTTGTGTCGCGGTTAATGTTCTGAACCATAAAGAACTGCACCAGGCTGTGATTTTTCTTCCAAAACGAAATGAAAAAAAGGCCAAGTTCTGGATTCAGTTTCATATGCACAATGCCATCTACATTGAACTGGTACTGGAACGGGAAATGCAGGCTGAATCTGAAAGAGATTACATAAGCTATGTTGAATCTGGGTAGTAATCAGTTTCATATTACATAGGCTATGCATAATTGGTTCAGAAAATATTATTGCTCTCTGCTTCTTCTGGAATTCAGTTTCATATGCACAATGCCATGTACATCGTTTTTTGTACCCAATCCATGATGCATTTATGTTATTGATCGGCTGAAATGGGGATTTTACCCAATCCATGATGCATTTACGTTAGGTTCATTCCGAATTTCCTTTCTCTCTTCTTGGATATTGGATGTTGTGTTTTCTTTCTCTTTTTTTGGATGTTGTGTTTCCTTGTCGGTTCTGATGCATGTGAAGAACGCCAGACACTATCAACGTTTACATTCGCTGCTTGTTTCATTGCGCTAGCATTTTAACACTAAAATTGGTTACTGTTGCTTCCAAGTTTGTTTAGAATAACTGAATGTACTGCCCATCCGACTGATCTTTGGCAAAGATCGGCCGGGCCGCAAGTCGTCTGATGCCCGCCGTGTGATTGCCCCTCTCCTCTAGCCACCCCTCTCTCTTTTTATTTATTGGAATAAGGGATCGGGTTTGGCCATAGGAGTGGGTGTTGAACTGCTGACCCCACATTTCAATAGGAGTTATTTTTATTTATTAATTTTTTTCTGGGTATTCATTGAGTTGCCCATGACCAAAATTTCATACTCATGTCCTACACATATACAGTATTATTTTATGGAGTCCATTACCCATGAATACAAAATCTTGTCAAGTCTTACGCATGGGCAAAGCTGTCATCTTATGTGTGGATAAGGATATGCTGAGCGCGCGGGTGCTTTGAAAGAGCAGTGTGTGCGATTGATGCCCATCCAATGGCAGTGCGAGCACTTGATGTTTTTCGTGGATCAGCTGGCTGAGGAGAAACGTTTCCCACATCCAAATGCTACCTTTCGTGGAGCTGAGGCGCTTACATAAAATGGAAAACCAGTGCAATATTATACTTGTTAAAAGGTTTGCAATTGGCGCCTGATTTTTTCCTGTTGAATACGACCAACAATCACTGATCCAAAAATTAGAAAGTACTTCCTCCGTTTTAAAATGTAAGACGTTTTTTAACACTAGCATAGTATCAAAAAAGGCGGGACGGAGAGACTACATACATTGATTAAAAAGAAGAAGATACAACTTCCGTCGTACTAAAAATAAGGAATCTCCAGGAATTATCTCTTCGTACACTGAAAATGATACCTGCTCTCCTACTCATACTCCCGTTCTTTGACTGAGCAATGACTATCAGAACATCAGTGAGTTGAAATTCACAACATTATCCTGCGGAAGTGAACGTTTCGCTCTCGGATGTAATTACACCCTTTTTTTAAGAAAAATAATAATTTGTAAGAAAGTCAAAAAATCTGAAACATTTTGCAAATAAAGGAGATTTATTGTTGCCTTGTATAAAATCTTTCGTGAAGAAATGACTTTCATGTTGTTGTGGACGTAAAAAAAACAAATTTGTCGCTATATACGAGATACTGTTCATGCTATATGTCCTGGGCAATTTGTCATTTTTGTCAGAGAATATTTCATTACAGAATATTTTGGTACGACAGAAACGACAGCTCAAATTTGTTGGGAAGAAGTTTTGGAACGTTTTGACTTTTTCTGAATTTTTTAAAAATAAAATCATTTATCAGGTGTAATTACCACCATGTTCCAAAGGGTATTTTCCCCGATATGTATCTCTTCCACCAACGACTTTGCGAGTAAAAGCCTGCATGGTTGGAACCTGAAACTGCCCGTTTTCTGCTCCTCTGATCGCAGCAGAATACAGTGCTGCTCTGTAAGATTTCTCCCGCGTCTGGAAACTGTGGAAACCAGGAGGCAGCAGCGAAAAAGAATTCCATGTAGGGGTGCAGGCGGCGGCCCGCTTCCTGTCTGCTAGCATCGAGATCTTCCATTAAAGGAGTTTAGCTTCTAGTTCGTCAATGGCAGTATTAGCTTGGCATCGATGAATGATTTTTATCCGTACGAAGGTTTGTTGGGGGTGGATCTGTAGATCCATTAGTTCGGTGATGGAACAGTTTAGCTACTGCTCTTCTTTCACAGTCCTGTTTTAACAATAAGATGAAAAGAACCATATTAAGATTCTATGTACCCTGTGTAGGAATGAACTACCATTGACAGTAATTATTATCAAGTACGTATTAACTAAGATAAAATACAGCATATCAGGACATTTATTACCTTAAACATATTTAGTTGAAAATATCTTCCAGCGTTCATTCTCCTGAGCTTCAAGTAAGTGTATGTAAAACTCAATTGATCACGTGAAGTGAAACGGTTGACCTCATTGAACCAAAGGCATGAAAATAAATTAGACATTGGTGTATGGGCACGCACGATGAAAGATCCTTCGGGCACATCTGCAAAATTGTTATACACTCGATCAACTCATTTACTCATAGGAGAATTTATCAAACATAAGTAAATGCTACTTACAACTTGGTAGAACAGGATCGTGGCCAGAGGCATTAAACTTCACAAGGCCGTCAGACTGATAAAAGTAAAATTGCTCATCGATAGCAGTGTGATTGTACTTGTTTAAGCGCTTGTTCTGAAGCACCTCCTCCCAGACACAGGTGCGATCATAGTGCACTGAAATGGCGTACTCTGCTTTCTTTCTCCATAAGAAATACTCAATGATAAGCATTGGATCAGCATGAAGACGCAATTTGCTATCCAACCAGATGGAGTACCTAACAGGTAAAATGTGTTATGTTAGCCATGGAGAAGAAAATGCATGTAGTGGTAATATGTATAGGAAAATACATATATGTGCCAGTTAAAAGAAAGCTAATAAAAACTAAGATCCTAAACTACATTAGTAGTTGATGAGATGACATACATCAGCAATCAACCAGCTAATAAGTAGTAACGAACTAACTCCGCGTGCTTTAGAATTTATATAATTTTATTCTGCAAGGAGTATAGAGTACTATACAGAATCTCCATGCAACTAGATATTATGGACAAATACATCAGCAAAAAACTTACAAGGCAGATGGGAAGAGTCGGTGAGCCAGAAGTTTTGGCACCTTTCCTGCTCTCCGCATATCTTTGTAGGGTAAATTCTTAACTACAACAATTCTCCAAAGACCAATGGATCCATTTTCATCAGGGACGTGTCCTTCAGAGGAAAGGGTTGTCAACGTTAGCTCATCCAGGAACATGATGAAGCACACATTCTTCTTAGAGTATGAGCCAATCTGTGAGATTTTTAAACTGGTAAATGATAATGTTTCTGAAACAGTGTAATAAAGAGAGAAAAGCATGCAATCACCATGAGATTGAAAAAACACAAAGAGATTGCCTAGGAGGAAATGATGGTGACTTGCCATTTTGCATCTGAAAAACATGGTACTTGTTAAGAATGCATGCACAAAAAAGGAACAAGAACATTACTCTGCTTTTAGTTGGTCTCCTTAAGTAATCAGAGCCTCCAAAAATGCATGATGACACCACCACACGGCAGGTAGCCATATAAGCCCTGTCATGTTCATCCAAATCAAATCCACTACTGGGGTAACCCTCTGGACCATCTACAAAACCACAGTGAAGACTTTGGTTTTTTGCATAATATGTTTCCTCTCTTTCCCGAAGACTCTGGTGCCCAGCAAACAATGGTTCAAAAAATCCATTACCAATCAAATGTCCCTCATTCAAGATATACTTCAACAAGAACTGTGTAAAATTGCTGTAGTCAGCAGGCTCCACAAGATTGTCAACCGACGGCAAAAACTCAATTTCACAGGGCCCATCTGCAATATTACATTATGTATGTAAGTTGACAACAAAAGTAACTAATATAGAACCGAGAAACATGCAAAAATTAATATCATTTACATGGTTCCATTTAGCAAATAAATAGGTTAGGAAATGCCTAGTGTCAGGCTTTGTGTCAAGTTTGAGCTATGAACAGCATTAATCAAGGTAGAAAATATGAGAGTAGATATTTTGAATGTAGAACCATGAGATCTTATCAACATGTTTGTTCCAACTGAGTACATCCAAGATAAAAATTGGATAACAGATTTATCTTACAAAGGTTTAAAATGACAATGTTGTAGGAACTCAACGTTTAGAGAGTAGAGTCCAGAGTATCTCTTACAATGCTTTTTCTTTCTTCCTTTGATGAAGGGTTCTGACTTGTCTATAGTCCTGACATAAAGGCAAATCTGATGATACCCGAAGGTATGCGCATATACACAAGTACATATTGACATATGGAAAATGGTAAATGTGCACTTACATAGAGATATTTTCCTTGACAGTGGTATTGCGTTTGTCTCTCTTATCCATTCCCTTTCCAACATTCTCCCTGTTGGCCGGACCTTGGTGTATCGCTGCATAGCAGAACATTGTCGATTTGTGAGAAGTTTGGAAATATTGTTAACCAAAAATGCCTGTGTCACTCTAACAAGTATCTGAGTTACACGAAGATTCTAGATAGCGGGGTTCAGCAGTAAAATTCCTCATTACACAATTTTGTTTTTCTTAACTGAATTACTCAATTTTGCCGCACTTAAATCACATGATGACAATGGATAATTTCATAACCTGGTAAGTGACAACACAAAGAGGTGGAGCCAGTTGCAATTTATTTCGTACAATTAAGTACACCATGTAGCACTGAATTTCACCACACTTCTACTGACTTGACCGCAACCTTAAGAGCTAGACATGATACAAATATTTAGTACTCCCTCCGGCCCATAATATAAGATCGTTTTGCAAGCTAAAACAGCTCGTACATCTACGCCTTGACGAATCCGAGTGTATATCCAAAACTCTGATGCTGCCCATGCCATCAGATTGTCTAATTGCTTCCCCGCAATGGCAAATTATAGAGAACAATGATCCCGTGAATTATCAATCGCGGTCTGTTCGCCTACATTGCAGCAAACCGCACTTGTGCAGGGTGGTGGGAGGAGAGCTTACTGTGGAAGGGGAGGCTGGCGTGGGAGGAGAAGGAGAGGTAGGCGAGGGAGAGGAGCGCCAGGGCGAAGGTCGGGGGGAGGAGCAGGCGGCAACGGCGCCGCGGCCGTCGGGAATGGCGGCGGGGCCCGGCCGCGGGGGGCGGGCCGGTTGTCGGCAGGCGGTGCTCCGCCATATGCCCCAGCGCGGCGCTCGCTCCGGTGGGTCGCGAGCGGCGGCGAAATCCCCTCCCTGCGCGTTTCTCTTGCGGCTGTTCCCGTGTCTTCCGCCCTGTTTCTCCCTATTTTGGGGGGCGCGACAGCGCGCCCGATTTCTCGTCAACAGATATTTTCGGATACAATAATGTGCATGTAATTACTTCCTCCGTCACAGTTTAGAGTTTAGAAGGCGCGTTTAGAAATTCTCTGAAACCTAGGTGGTTATCTATTGGTTGTGAGATGGGCTAAAAAATAGCATTCACACTACGCATGCATATAGAAATAATATATCGGAGTACTAATTAACTATTAGAAATAAATGCAATGCGCACTAAACCTTGTCTATTGTGAAAACGCACATAAATTTAACTGTGCCTTTTAAACTGTAACGGAGGAAGTACTTGATCTGATTTTCCTTTTGGGAAAAGCTGTATGCTCTCGTATGATTTGGCCTGATGTTTTTCTTTTCCGATCTCACGGTGGTTACAATACGTGACAATTTATTTATTTTTGAAAAAGAGGCAAAAGATTTGCCTCATTTATATATTGAATAAGAAGAAGAAGAGTTTGTTATAACACACACCTATGTTACGACATGACAATTATTCTTGCAATAATAAAAGACCCTAATTTCTTTGCCCTCGCTTTGATCCAAAGGTTTGCGTCGTCGACAATGATGTTGAGTAAAATTTGCGGAGGTGCGCTCTTTTGCCTGAACACTCTTGCGTTACACTCATTCCAAATGACCCACGACGCCAGCATGATAATCGATGCCTTCGCTTTTCGGTCGGCGATGCCCACAACCAGGGCCGGCTCTAGGATTCCAGAGGCCCTAGGGCAAACTACCAGTGGGCCCCACAGTGAAAAAAGTTGACTGAATACATGAGTGCATAAAATAATTGTAAATCCATAAACACTGATAAACTTTAATTAGCATCAAATATTTGATAGGTATTCTTGTCTCTTTTCTAAAGACTATTTGAATTGGAGACAAAGCCTTCATTTCTGTACTTCTCAAAACATCTACTGCGAGTGTGCGGCAGTGCATCAGTGCGTGCTTGCAATTTTTTTCAGGTTCCGTGCGTATTTGCTACAGACTTGAACCTTGCCGTGCGTGTATAATTGATAGATGGGCCTTCTTTTCTCTACTTACGTAGCAGATATGGGCCCCTAGTTTGTCTGGCCCCAGGCCGTCGCCCCTCTTGCCCTGGGCCAGAGCCGGCCCTACCCACAACGCTCGTGCTCGCCACCACGCATGAACAGAATCGAAGAAGTGCCATGCAAACGTGTCCATGTCGTAGATGCGACATTTTTCTGAATAACCATACTCCAAAGCCTGAGAGTGAAGCGGCATCCAAACCATTTGGTCCATGGGGGAGAGGACCAAGCCCAAAAACTGCGTCCTATAAGCAAAGGCCGCAGAGTAGTGGCCAGATTCTATGTGCTTCCATATGATCTCATCCTCAACAAGCTCATCAAGGGGCACCTCATGAAGTAGCATCCAAAAGGTTGAAGAATTGTGTGACATGCTCGATGGAAAATGATGCGGTTAGTCTAATTTTGAGGATCCACGCGTTTTCGTCTGATTTTGAGGATCCACGTGTTTTCCTTGAGGGCCCCCGTATCTTCCAGTGCTTCCGGGACGAAGCCTCGTAAATGAGCGGAGCAATGTCTTTGAGCTTGTGTCCAAGAAGCCAAGAGGAGCCCCAAAAAGGAGTTATCGTACCATTCCCGATCGTGATGGTGGTACATGCATAGAAAAAGTTGAGGTCTTCCTCATCACACGGGTTCCTCTCCCGACCCACAACTTTATGGGCTCCTTCCACTCTTACCAAGGCCATCGCAAACGCAAGGCCCGCGTGAACTTGTTGGTGTTGAGGGCACCAAGTCCATCATAGGCAAGCGGTCGACTCACAATGTCCCAATTGACCTTGCATTTTTGCCCCGATTGTCTTATCCGACCCTGACCATAGGAAGGCCCACTCAAACTTGTCGATGTTTTGCAGGATGGTGGGTTGTATGACAAGCAGCGCGATGAAGTAGACCACTTGGGAAGCGAGAACCGACTTGACAAGTGTTGCACGCCCAATGATAGTGATGTTTTGATCCTCATATGTTGTCAATCTGCTTGCCACCTTATCCACAAGAAATTGCAGGTCAGCGAGCTTCAGTTTCCACACACAGAGCGGAGTCCCCAATAATAAAGCAGAAAGGAAGCCCTAATAGCTGGTAGCCCTTGCATGATGCGGCCCAAGTCGAGATTGCTGCACTGAATGGAAACCATCGAGCTCTTATGGAAGTTAGTGCACAGGCCGGTGACTTCACCAAAACCTCTCAGAATGGCCGCGAGGTTGTCCATATCTCTTTTGATCGGCACTACAAACACAGCTGTCGTCCGCATAGAGAGAGATTCGCACCATGACTCCTCTCCCTCGAATCTTGAGCAGTAGGCCCTTCCTTCACTAGTAGAAAAACGAAGCTTTAAAACCGGTTCGTAAGGGCCTTTAGTGTCGGTTCTGTAACCGGCACTAAAGTGTGGGCGCTAAAGGCCCCCCCCCCCATTAGTACCGGTTCGGCGCGAACCGTCACTAAAGGCCCACCACGTGGCGTGAGCTCGCGTCGTGGCATGGGGGACCTTTAAAAAAGAAAATTGAAAATTTTGGAATTTTTTCGATTTTTTTTTCGATTTTCAATTTTCTGAATTGAATTATTTGATGATTTAGTGTCTAATCACCCCTCTTAACTGCTCAAGTGTGGATCACTCATTCCAAATCGTCTAACTTTCCGGTCGGTCACCCATCCTCTCACTCCCCCAGCCTGAGCACGCTTAACTTCGGAGTTCTATTCCCCCTACTTTCCAAGTCTGCACTTGTTGTTTTCCTGACAAATGTAAGCTGTCAATCCTATTAACCCTCAGCAGTTTAGCTTGAGCATTAGGTCACTCGTTTCACCATTTGAGTTTGAAACTATTATTCTAAAAAACAGTAATTATTTAGTAACACTAATATTTCTTGAATAAGTTTGACCAGATTTGACCAAAATTCAGAAAATTGAAATAATTATTTAGTAACACTAATATTCTTGAATAATTATGTAGTAACATTAATACTTCTTGAATAAGTAGTTTGACCATAGTTTGACCAAAATTAAAAAAACTGAAATTTGAGCATATATTTTTTTCCTTTTGGAATTTGAGGATTCTAAAAAATTGCCAACAAGCTGTAGGCGGTCAAAACCGGATGCGGATTTTCGTGCTGAATTTTTTGATATATTTTTTTTTTCCGACATCGTATGCAAAAGTTATAGCCGTTTTACATTTTTCCTACACTTTTTGCAAAACATGTCCAAATTTAAGTTTTCAAATTTTCATAACTAGTAGGTGTAGTAATATAACTACCTCTCGAAAGATTTTATTTTCTGAAGTTCTTATCATTTTCTTTTGATTTTTTCAAAAC
>NC_041390.1:551741366-551750358 GCF_002162155.2 Triticum dicoccoides
AAAATTGCCCTATAGTCCCGGTTTGTGTCTTCAACCGGGACTATAGGTCAGAGCCCTTTAGTCCCGGTTCATGGCACAAACCGGTACTAAAGGTTAGCCCTTTAGTACCGGTTTGTGTCACGAACCGGTACTAAAGGTGATCATGGGGCCCCGGCCTGACGCCAGCCTGCCACCACCCCTTTAGCACTGGTTCGTGGCACGAACCGGTACTAAAGGTTCAACATGAACCGGCATTAATGCATAGCCGTTCGAACCGGCACTAATGGTGCCATTAGTACCGGGCCAAAATCAAACCGGGACTAATGTGTCTTACATTAGGTCCTTTTTCTACTAGTTCTTGTCGCCACGTCGAGGATTTGCTTCAATGAGTCAATAGCTATGACAAAAAGGAGGGCAAAGGTAGGGTCCCCTTGCCATAGTCCCTGGCCATGCTTGATGGGAGTACTAGCTAACCCATTCAAGAGGAACCTCGAAGATAAGGAACATAGAAGAGCCACAATTCATTCTTCAAATTTGCTTCGTAAAGCTACGGAGGTCAAGCAAATACTCCTATTTGACGGAGTCAAAGGCCTTGCGAATGTCTAGCTTGAATAGGAAAGACTGAGAGAGGGAGTCTTCTCTTGTGCAGGCGACGCGCAAGGTTTCTAACCTATGTGACAATTTATATGTTTGATGTCGATGACGCTTCCAAGTTGGCGTCGATGATCCGGTTGTGTTTTTTTTGGCGAGGGGATGATCCGGTTGTGTTGTTATCGGTGTCGATGATCCGGTTGTGTTGTTATTTGTGCCAAGATCTTGTCAGTGGTCAGGTCACTCCGCGGTGCGCTAGCTTTGTAAATTATAATCTACTACTCCCATTGATCAGACAAATCTTTGCCTCATTGAAAAAAAGCTTTTATGAACTTCTCACACTGGCGTTAACCAAGGTTTCAGAATTTCAGAGCATTTGCTCGACTTTCTGGCATATTTGGGTTGAGGTTTTGGCTCAGATGATCGTAGTCATAGAGCACACACGTTTCAGCTGCCATAGATTAATCTTCTAGTAAACCTGCCACTTCATGGCAAGAAGTATGCGTAGTAATTAGATTGTGAAACTGTGATGTCCTGTAAGCAGTAGTTAGTTCAGCTATTTACAGATAAGCTTCTGTTGCAACGAACAAACAAAATTCAGCTTAGTCCTGGACCGGCGACGCCACAACATAGCCCGAGTGCCTGACAGCAGAACTACATAACTGAAACACAGAGCTGCAAGGGCATCCCCGCACGCTTTACAGATGTTTCTGTGGTAAAAAAAAAAAAAGATGATGATGATCAGCAGAAACAAAACTACTGTATTTCAGCACAGCTCACTGGTGGATCACCTCCAGAAACAAAACTATATTTCAGCACAGCTCACCGGTGGATCATCTCCAGAAACAAAACTATAGTTCAATAAAGCTCACTGGTGGATCATCTCCGCAGGTTATTATACACAGCAGAAAGAAGGCTTATATGTCCAACATTCATCCAACACAACACACAAATGAAAAAGAAGACAACGAAATGAGCAGGACAACACGATGCTGCATACTGCGTGTAGTGTTAATATCATCCTTCTTTGTTAACATCACCATGTGGATGGAAGTACAGACCGATCCAGAGGAGACAAATCCAAGTGGATGCCGAGTATTCTTTCGTACAATACAAGATTTTACCCGCTATACCTTACCTTGATACAAGATGGGACTCCCAAACCAAATCAAAAGAAAGAAGTGTCAGAAAACACGAAAAACCCTCACTATATGAACCAGGACATAAGACTTCTACAGCATTTTCATAGTTAGAGAATCAGGCGGCGTGATAGGACAGTGTGTATCGGATCTAAGCAGAACGAGAATCAGATAATATGCACGTATTAATCAGCCTTGGTCTGCTCTACTGACTTAACTGGCCGGGACTCGAACCCACCCCCTTTCCGGTTCTCGAGAGAGTAGGGCATGTATGTCCCCAAAATCTTATCCCAAAGGACGAAGAAAGGTTGCGAAAAGTTGTATTTATTGCCATAGAGCTGGTGGTGGATATCATGGTAAGCAGTGTTGTTGTTGAACAACGCATGGAGGATGTTACCGGGAAGCCACAGCCCGCAGTGGTCATCCACCGTCTTGATGGTCGCAAAAGAGAAAAAGAATATGGATGTTCGTGGTGTCATACCAGAGAGGAGGAAGGAGAGAGCACCGCCGATAGTGTCCAGAATAAGGCCCTCGAGAGGGTGGTTGTAAAGAGCCCCAAAGGAATAAGGGACTACAAGAGTGTGGTGCTTGGAATGGATGTGCTTATACAGAAACTTGTTGATGTGCATGTATCTGTGCATGAAGTACTGCCATGTGTCCATGACAAACATGGCGATGATAAATTGCAGCACTATCACCACAGCAGAAGGCTGCTTCGGTGCAATACCACTCTCATCGCCGATAACCTGCAGTTCATGGAAATTTAACCATGTTAGAAACTTGTGTATAAATGAAGCTATCAGGTAAGCTCCATAAGAATTGTTAAGGCCTGGTATTACTTCAAAAAACTGCTCGTTAAATTGGGCATTCCTGCATATCAAATTTTCCCCATGAGAAGCTATGTTGTTATACTTTCAGTCAACATAAAGTGTAGCTTGTGTTGCATCAATTTTGAGGTTTGTAACATGTTGTATGCTATTGTACAAATATATAACTGCTTCTCAGCAGCAATACTAGAATCAGCTCCTCACTACTATAATTCAGAGGGTCAGATTTCTTTGTTAGCAATCGTCAGCTTCTTATCTTCCATAGCAACTATATTTTTAAGGCGACGCCTTACCGCCTTAGGGAGGGGGGGCGCTTTGGCGCCTAGGCGACGCCTAGGCGGGCGCTTTGGACGCCTAGGCGCCCAAAGCGGTCGATTTTCCAAAGCAGAGGGGGAGCGCTTCGACGCCTAGGCGTCGCCTTAGGGACGCTTTAAAAACATAGCATAGCAAGTATAAACGCAAAAACGTAAGGCTGAGCAACTCTCCAGCAACCAAACTGCAGTTATAAGCATGGCATGCTGATTTCCTTTACTTAATATTTCATTTCATCACAGATAGTCAGGTCCCAAAAGTTTGCTCTATGTGGAATGCGGTAGTTACATGCCAAAACAATCCAAGACAAGGTCGTCCTAAGCCAGTCACTTCAGCTCCAAATCAGGATAGATAGCTTATCAAGCGTCTCTCTATCTAGTATCTACTAGTGCCATTTATGGAGAGGTAAAGAGAAAAGGCACTTTGCAGCTCAAAATCATGGTTGCCAATACAGCAAAGGCCTTAAAATCATTGTTGCCACTACAGCAAAGGCCAAAGCTACGTATTCAGGTGGCCTATCTGCAGACCAGAAGGGATATAGACAGGAAAGGGCGAGGAGGAGGATTACCGCGAAGAGCGTGAGCGCGACGACGACCTGGAAGGCCTGCTGGACGAGGACGCCCCTGACGACGGCACCCCTGGAGACGACGTTCCGGGCGGCCTCCTCGCCCCTGGGGTGCAGGCGGTAGGCGTCGAGGCGCTCCACGCCGTCCAGCGCGACGTAGAGCCCCGAGTAGAGCCAGTAGACGGCGATCGGCACGAAGGTGCCGAGCAGCTCGTCCGACACCCCAATCGGCATCCCGCCTCCCTCCCTCGCCCCCTCCCGAATCCCCGGCGAGGCGAGACGAGGCGACGGAGGAAATGCGCGCGCGCGGGCGCGAGGCTTCTTCCGCCCGACGCCCGTGGACGGCGCGCGGATTCGGGGGCGGGGGGCGGCGGGATTGGGGGCAGGCGGCCCGGATCTCTCCGACGGGCAGGGAGAGGGGGGGCTCTGGGGTTGGAGGACTTTTCAGCGGAGGCTGGCGGCTGCGCTGGGGGAGGCGGGTGGAGGCTGGAATATAGGCGCGGTGGGCGGTGGCCCGGCGGGCGGGGCCCGGCCGTCGCCGTCGGTCCGTGCGACGACAGGGAGGGAGGGGGGAGGAGACGAGGGGAACGGCGCTGGCCGCATCCCCGCAGAGGGGCCGGAGGTTATCAAACGGCCCGCGCGAGCTAGCGAGCACGTACGTGTACGTGTACGCCACCGTGTGGATCCACGGCGCCAACGGTGGCGATGTTGTGGCGTACCCCGTCACGGGAAGTTTCTGTGGATCTTCGTGTCAAATATCGTGAAGACCACGACAGTAGATAGATTTTCCTTCCTGCGCAGTAGAGCGGTAGCCTCCTAGCCCGAGTCCATTCCTTTTCGCGGCGTTGCTCGTTTGACCCAAGGCTGGCTTTAGCCGGCGGGTTTGTATAGGACACATCTAGACGTGACATTTGTGGTCTAATTTTTTTTGTTTCTTGTTGATGCATTATATACTTGTGAGAGCTTAAATGTGACATCCTTAAAAAACATCTAGATATGAATTAGACAAACTGTTAGCCGGCCGCCCAGAAGATTGCGACGGAACTTGAAGGCTCCTTCCTTCCTGCCGGACTTGACCAGGAACCACTTTCTTACGGAGGCATGTGATCAGATTACGCTTAAAAATCAGCTAAAATAGTACCACCGCTGTAAACTAATGTAAGACGTTTTAGATCACTATATCTAAACTGCAGATTTCGAAGATGGATCAACCGAATTTCTACGCACTACCAGCTACCGACATTCATATCATATAACAAACAAAACAGACCACACTTGCAAGACCACGGCAGCACTTGTCAGGAAAGTCACTTGTTTAACAGCCAACGACACGTTCCAGCACCACACTTGTGGCAAACGACACGTTCCAGGTACCACACTTGTGGCAAACGACACGTTCCAGTACCACACTTGTGGCAAACGACATCCAAGTCAGGGATCCAACAAACGACTACAGTATGTATCAGAAGACGACGCTAGCTACACCACCAACCAGCGAATCATGCTGGTCAGGACCGGTTTCAGAGCAGGCGCTGCAGCGTTCATCTGTACGCCGGTGCGCCGGCGAAGGAGTAGAGGGAGGACACTGGCACCCTTGAAGCAGCAGGCCCCTGGAGGTTTGCCGGGTAAGCAGCTGGGTAAGCACCACGGTAGATCTCATCAGCGTAGCTTGGGGGTGCGGCGACCTCCTGTGGCGGCACCCTGTAGTCTCTTGGAAGGAATGGATCCACCCTGTTGGCGGCGTCAGCTGGAGCCCTGGGAGCAGAATTCAAGTTCAACAAGGTCAGAAGTCATCAAGCATCCGAGCATATGTGTATGTATGATTAGATAACAATTAAATCAAAACATCTTTTTGTGTTGTTGTAATGCACACTTTACACTTGTCGAAGACCGCGGTTCATCAAGACAGCGTGCTATAAACCTTGAAGCATGCTCCGTGTTATTTCCACAGATGTCAAAAACACCCTCAACTACATGTTCAAATATTAATACATGCCAATTTTGCTTTTTGTTCCTAAATGTTTTAGTCTGTTCATAATTAATTGTCAAACAAATATGCAAATTCTAGAATCATGACGGAAAGGTTCTGACATGAGGGTAAAATTCTTATTTCTAAAAAAGAGAAAATTGAGGGCCATGAGCATGTAATGAAGTGCCAGTAAGGTGCCTAAACTGTAGGGGCCTCCAGTGCATTAATCCTTTCTTTGATGAGTCAGACAAACTTTTGGAAAGAATGAACAGGTCTCCTAGATTCAACAGTTCTTTTCTTCTGAAATGAAATCCCAGATTCTCATAAAACAGCTTTTACTAGGGTAATCAGCACTCCTATATGAATCATAATAGTCTACAGCTATTATCGTATATTTTTTAGAAACAGGTGAATTGGTTAGCTATCTTAAGACTCAGCACCAAACTAAAGAATCCACAGAAACAGCCCATTGAACAAATAGTTTGTGGGAAGGAAATTCTGCATTCAGAGTAACAAAGTGCCCCACTAAAGGATTACAAAAGAATTACGACCTTCTAATAATTTCACAATTAAACATCAACGGACACAACTTATCAAACATACTTCCATAAAATGGACGAAAATATGGTGAAAAGCTATGTTCACTGCTCATAATTCAATTAGGAAGCAGCCAAAAAGTTGTACTATTAAATTGACAGCCATGCTTGAAAATATATTGATTAAAAATATTGTCTGTTATAATAAATGAAATTAGCACACAAATTACAGTATATGAACATATAAGATAATGACAACTCACCTTTCATAAATGATATTAGCTTGATGTGGATGGTATGAACCATGAGGAGCAGGAGCAACATAGTATGTAGGTGGCTGAGCTTCTTCAACAAACTGTGGGCGTCGAATTTCTTCAACATGGAGTGATGGCCTTCTTTCTTCATAATCATAGGCTAATCTCCTTTCTTCAGCAAATTGTGGGTGTTGCATTTCTTCACGATATCGTGGCAGCCTCCTTTCTTCATAATCATATGGCTGTCGCCTTTCTTCAACATAGTGAGGCATGCGCCTTTCAACACGGTTTGTCCGAGGAACTTCTTGAACATGTTGGGAAGATGGCTGTTGTATGTTAATTGGCTTGTATAGTGCCAGTAGCTTACGGACCTACAAAATAGAACCATAAATTACATCATGAGCATGCAAAATGTTATTTTAGTTTTGGATACATTTCAAATTGCACAATTTAGAATAATTGTCATGGCTTACTTGTCTCGAATTGAGCTCTTGGGTGAATTTTCCCTTTGAATTGTAGTTCTCCTTAATGGCATGCTTGAAACTACTCTCAGGAAGCGGAAGACAATCTTTATCAATCCTGAATTTGACCTGCATCAAGTGCACGAATTGCACGAATTAGTTAAAATAATAAAATGTCCTTAGCATCATCTCCTTTGACCCATCATTCATCTTCATGAAATATGAAAACAATGCTAAAAGAAGCTCCATGTTAGCTTTCCAAGGCTAAAACATCCCACACTAAATGGATAAAAGATATTAAAAGAACAAGATCACCACAGATTTTGGCAAACACAAAATGTAATAATGCAAATTAATCAACATGGGATATAAAGAGAAATTAGAATTCCACAGCAAACATAAGGTGTGTTTGGAACTTTGGATGGTGACCAATACCAACCATACTAACCTTTTTGGTCATACCCAAAATTTTGGCTCTTGCTTGGATGGTTGCCAAATTTTTTGGAATGCCCAAGTGCTCTAGTCAACTCTAATTGATTTTTTTTGCCAAAATTGGCCAAAACATGGGCAACCAAAACCTTAGCCAATATTTTGGCTAGCAAAATTTTGGTGATGTTCGGCTCAAACCAAACACACCCATAGCTCTATTATAGAGATCTGTGCATAATATTGCTTTCGCAAGGGATCCGTTATAGATGATCAGTAGTGTTTGCATACGCATGTTCCAATACCATTTTACTCGCTCCCTCCACACAATTAATCCTTGCCATCTACCAGTACTCATCATTAATATGTTTTGCTAGGTATATCATTACAAACATGGGCGTAACCGTGTAAGGTCATCCGCCGATTTTTCTTCCGATGGCCAGACAAAACTATTGAACTAATTACCAAAAAAGATTAGGCCGGAAACTCAAAGACGAACAGCTATTTCTTTCTACTTAGCCTGAGATCACCATTAATTCGGTTACTGTGCAAAGTGCAAACATATACCTTCTTAACAGAAATCAAAACATTTTGAAGGGAACAAATGGTTTACTTTGCCTCTACTAATTAAAGATAGTTCAGGACATGTGGCATTCTCTCATAAAAAGATCATGTGTGTTTCCTAACTTGATCGGAGGTGTCCTATCTACCATCATTTCGAGAAGACTTCCACCTCACCCTTTGCCACGTAACATCATGTATGCTAGGACGTGCTCCAATATACCACAACCTTTGCACCCTCTGCCACTCTAGCAAAGACTTACCGACGCAACAAACGACAACTCCCACATGATCAATGCTAGACCGCCATGGACATTTAATGATTAAGGAAACTAAAATAAGAATTAGTACTCACTAGTAACCGTTCTGATTCGTTATGAAAAAATTGAAGCAAAAGCCTTGTAAGAAAATAAATTTAGCTTAAATAACTATTTTAAGTTTAATGACGTAAAAAGTTGCCAAGTGAGACAAGAAAAACATGTCGCTTTTCTCTTCAATAAGCATACACGCATATCCAAACGTTGAGTTTGCATGCCATCGGAATCAACATGAATTTCAACACATCACTAATGAGCCTTTCAAAGGATCAGTAAAAAAATTATCAGGCCATTGTCTGCGGTATTAACTTGTGCGGCTTTCTACATACCCTAACCATACGATATAGCACATAATATCTTCAGGACAGGTTGTATAATAATACTAGTTAATAGTAAACAGGATACTTCTACTACCATAATAATGGGCCATAAGCACGCAGACAATGACCAAGAATTACCTGAGCAGGGAATTTCCCATAATATCTTCAGGACAGGCTGTATAATAATACTAGTTAATAGTAAACGGATACTTCTACTACCATAATAATGCGCCATAAGCACGCAAACAATGACCAAGAATTACCTGAGCAGGGAATTTCCCGTTGAACGCACGCCGCACAAGATCCATCCCTCCTCTTGCTGTTGCCTTGTACACCCCATAGAGAAGCTTCAGGTCAAAGTCATACAGGAACAGCTTCGCCCCTGGTCGGATCTTCTCCACCACATCTATCTTCCCCTTGGGCAAGCCAAACACGCTGTTCTGGAAGCACTCCGGCTTCGTCTTTCCGTTGCACATGAAGATAAACCCAGCACTGCCCCTCTCCTCCCCCGCTGCGCCGTCCTTCTTCTCCTTCTCCTCAACCTTCGGGTTCACCCTCCCCTGTCCTTCCCCCTTCTCCCTCCCCCTCATCTTATCCTTCCTACCCCTCTTCCTGTCAGCACTGCTGTTCCCAGTGCCCATCTTAATGCCATCACCCTTGTTCTCGGCGACGGACTTGCTGCCATCACCCTTGTTCTCGGCGACGGACTTGCTGCCATCACCCTTGTTCTCGGCG
>NC_041390.1:551750859-551780855 GCF_002162155.2 Triticum dicoccoides
CGACGGACTTGCTGCCATCACCCTTGTTCCCGGCGACGGACTTGCTGCCATCACCCTTGTTCTCGGCGATGGACTTACTGCCATCACCCTTGTTCTCAGGGACGGACTTACTGCCATCACCCTTGTTCTCGGCGACGGACTTACTGCCACCACCGTTGTCCTTGGCGACGGACTTATCCCCATCGCCGTTGGTCTTGGCGACCATCTTCCCGTCAGCGCCGCCGTTCTCGGCGACCACAAGGGCGGCCGAAGTGCCGACGTCGGCCGGGGCGGGAACCACCGGCGTGGGCCCCGAAGCAGGCGCGTCGGCGGAGGCCGCGACTGCAGCGGCGGCGGCCGCCTTCAGCTTCTCCGGATCGGCCTTCTTCTTCTTACACGCCCTCTTGCGCCTGACCGATCCGGGGGTGACCTTGGACGGCGGCGTCGGCGCGGAGGCGGAGGTCGACGCGGCGCCCTTGCCCTTGCCCTTGGCGCCCGGAGTGGCGGGCGCCTCCTTCACCATGGCTGATTGGAGCGGCCAGATCAGGGAAAAATTGCCACGAAAATTAAGAAAAACTTTGCTGAATCTACTCGTGAAAAAATCGAACTGAACTGCGCTGAATCTACTCGCGAAGATCGAACTGAGCCGCGCTGAATCTACTCGCGAAGATCGAACTGAGCACGGGCAATCGCTCGGCTCGATCTCGTCGATGGGTAGGGCACGCGACCGGCTACGATGCGGGGAGAATTGAGGAAGTGGTAACTGAAATCAATCCAGGTCCGGATGACGGAGGTGAGGAGGGAGCGTGTGCGCGTACCTTCGGTAGCGAGAAAGGGGATGACTGTCAGGGGGGTGTCACGGCGGGCGAGCCTGATGTGGCCTCCGCTCCGCGTCAGGGGTGGGGGTTTATAGGTGTGGGGAGACAGGGAGGGGAGTCGGTCGATGGACATCATCCGGTGCGGACTGCGGACTGCGGACCCCGGATCCTTTGTTTGCCGGTTCGCTTTTCGACCCTACGGACGGCTCGGCTGTCTGGATCGAACGCCGTGGAGGAAATATGGGCAGTATTTTTCGTGGTCAATTTTATGTCCGATTGGGTAAACATGCCCACTTTCTGAAAAAAGGACACACACTCGTGTATACTTTTGTCAAAAAAAGGACACACACTCGTTCTAGCACGTCTCGTTCTCTTGTGGCAAGGAGCCAGGACTTGTGGATCCCTATACTATTGCAATTTAACAAACTTTATACAGTATATTCAACAATCAAATGGAGTTACAAGGAAAAGACTGTGAATCATGGGGCGGCTCCCACAGCTTAAACATGGCGACGCACTGTTCTTGACGTCTGTTAGTGGTGCGCACGTACGGCTCCTCTTTTGTGAGTTTTAAAGAGGATGAACGGTTTAATGAAAACGGTTATATATGGAACATGTTGTTTTTATGCGTAGTGTCGTTACTGCTCGTGAGTTTAAATGTGTGTCGGTAGTGCGCACGTACGGCTTTTCTTTTTTCGAGCTTTGTCGAGGATAACGATTTAGCTTGGATGGTTACCGGTGGAAGCCTTTGCTTGTCGCGCCTCCATTGCTCTTGAGTTCTGGCCGTTTGTGGGTGGTCATACGTACAGCTTCTTCTTTGCGATCTTTGTTTAGAATAAATGGTTTGATTATACCTATATCTAGTAGAGTAAACAAAGCTTATAAATATAGCAACGTCAACAACATTTCGTAGGGTCAAAGTTTAATAACAGAGATACTCATTTGAACATGCGTCGTATACTCTTTGTCACTTAGTATTAGCGTGGTCGTATGTTTTTTCAATGTAAACTCCATCTACTCCTTCTATATGGAAATTTAAGGTGAGATGAACAATTTTGCAAAATCAAGGCAGCACACACATGCAAGGCAACCCTTATGATCTTCTCCAAAACCTTTCAATTAATGTATTAACTCTCCAGCTCCCATGTAATCTGTTAACCAACAAGCACGTATGCCGCCAATCTTCGTGAAAGCTAACCATCTGACGGTCGCACTGAGGCAAACTAGCGCAACACAGTCGTTGCCGTCAGATCAGGGCGCGAAGATCATGCGGTCTGTAGTACGCCAGCTGGCATAGATGTATTGACTCTTCAGCTCCCATGTAATCCACTAACCGACGAGCATCTATGCCGCCAACCTCCGTGAAAGCTAACCATTTGACGATCACATTGAGGCAAACTAGCGCGATGCGGTCGCTACCGTCAGATCGGGGTGTGAAGTCACGCGGTCTGTAGTCTGCTAGTTGGCATAGAATAGTTAGGAAGAAGGGGAAATTGCAAATTCATCATGGTTATCCTCTCGTTGGGAGAGGCCATTTCCAAGAGGAGCTGCCATGCTCGTTCAAATCCCCACATGTCTCCTGGATAGCTTCTTCCTTCCCTCCCTGTGTGATGGTCTCCGTGGCGACTGCCGACCGATGCGGTTGATCTTGCCGCCCTGCGTGTGATCTCGGTTTTGGCGACTGCTCACCATCGAGCTCGACCATGTCTAGGGACAATGGACCCCTCCATCCCCGGTTATGGTAGGAGTGCGATGCGTCTAGTTGCCACCTTCATCTCCGTCGCATTCTCGAGTCTGCTTGTGTTGGTCATTATCGCTCCCTTGTGTGCCGTTAGCAGCGGACTCTTCCATGACTACTTGTTGTCATGGTTGACCTCATTACCTCATGCTTGATGTGGGTTTCTGCAGGTGCTCACCATCGAGCTCGACCTAGGCTACGATTGCTTGATCATTCAATTCACCAGTTGATATAGGAGTCCATTGCGTCTGGTCACCATCGCCATCTCTGTCGCGCTATGGAATCTACTGGTGCTGCTTGTCGCCGCTTCCCTCATCTTCTCTTTGTTTCTTTCGCATAGAATGGCACGCGTGACAACCACCAGCGAGGGACGGCGCGAGGCGGTTTGGTGGTCGCCTACGCGAGGCAGCATGGCCGCAGGTGGCGACGCGGACATGAGGTGGCCATCGAGGAGGGGTGGCATGGCAGCTCGGCGAGCGGCGGCGGCATCAGCGGTGACACGTTGGTGGACGGCAGCAGGAGCGGCGGGTGGCAGCACGATAATCTCAGTCCGCAAACTAACATTAGCATTTTTATGGCAAATTCATTAGTGTGATCATGGAAATTTTATTATTATCAACATTGCGAATCTTTTTATTTAATGATCATGGCAAATTTGGTTACAATTTGCATGGAAATTTTCCAATCAAGTTTTCCTCAACTTCATGATTACCTAAGTCCAAAAAGATACCATTACTTTTATGACAATTCATTTGTGCAAGCATAGCAATTTTATTACAATCAACATGCAAGTTTAAGTTTCTATTTTTATTTTAGGGAAGTATCTAATATAGATGCAGTAAGTAGGGGAAACTAGGTAGCAGATAAGCTAGTTGGGCCTGATCCTTTTCACGACTGTAATAAAAATAAAAAATAGTAAACAAGGCAACTAGGTTTTTTATAAAAACTCCTTATCTATTCTTCTTCAATCATGGTAGTAGAACGAACATCAGAAATAGTAAAAATTATATTCAGATTCGTAGGCCACCTAGCGACGACCAGAAGCACTGAAACGAGTGAAGGTGCGCCGCCATCATCGCCCCTTGTCTACTGCTCAACTTTATTCTTGTAGACTTTGCTCACTACAAAAATTGCTCTATTCAGTGACAAAAACTCTGGTGACGAAACATGAACCGTCACCTAAAATTATTTTCTGTGATGGTCCACCGTCACGAGGTATTTTCCTCTTGGGCAGTGCCTTAGCCAACTTTGGCGACGTTCTGGCCTGATTTTTGGCGACGCATTTGGGTGTCACTACAATGTCCATTTTCTGAGACGGTTCGTAGTGTCACATAAAATGTTTGGTGTCACAAAAAATGGTCGGCTGGTTAGAAAAATAATTTAAAAAACGGCGAGTTGATGTTCAGAATGTAGTACCTTATAATTTCTGCCATACGGAGTTTATAGGTGTGGGGAGCCAGGGAGGGGAGTCGATGCACATCCGGTGTGGACTGCGGACCCCAAATCCTTTGTCGGTTCAACACTTTTCGACCCTACGGCCGACTCGACTGTCTAGATCAAACACCATGGAGGAAATATAGGCAGTATTTTTTCCTGGTCTATTTTATGCCCGATTGGGTAAACATGCCCACTTTCTGAAAAAAGGGCACACACTCGTTCTAGCACTCTTTCTTGTGGCAAGGAGCCAGGACCCGTGGATCCTTATACTGTTGCAATTTAACAACCTTTTATGCAGTATACATTCAACAATCAAATGGATTTGTATGGAAAAGACTACAAATCCTGGCTCCCACAGCTTAAACATAGCGATGCACTGTTCTTGACGTTTGTTAGTGGTGCGCACGTACGGCTTCACTTCTGTGAGTTTCAATGACGGTAAATGGTTTAATGAAAACAATTATCTGTGAAACATGATGTCTTTATGTGTAGTGTTGTTCCTTCTCATGAGTCCTAAATGTGTGTCGGTAGTGCGCACGTACAACTTCCCTTTTTCCGAGCTTTGTGGAGGATAACGGTTTAGATTGGACAGTTATCGGTGGAACAAGTTGCCTTTACCTGCCGCGCCTTCATTGCTCTTGAGTTTTGGTTGTTTGTTGGTGGTCTTATGTACGGCTTCTTCTTTATGATCTTTGTTTAGAATAAACGGTTTGATTACAAATGTCATGGTGCCTATATCTAGTAGCGTAAAGCTTATAAATATAGCAATGTCAACAACATTTCGTAGGGCCAAAGTTTAATGACTGAGATACTCATTTGATCGCTTATTATTAGTGTGATCGTATGTTTTTCCAATGTAAACTTCATCTACTCCTTCTATATGGGAATTTAATGTGAGATGGACAATTTTGCAAAATCAAGGCAACACACGTATGCAAGGCAACCCTTATAATTTTCTCCAACACCATTTAATTAATGTAATAACTCTTCAGCTCCCATGTAATCCGTTAACCAACAAGCACGTATGCCGCCAATCTTCGTGAAAGCTAACCATCTGACGGTCGCACTGAGGCGAACTAGCGCGACGCGGTCGCTGTCGTCGGATTAGGGCGCAAAGATCACACAGTTTGTAATACGCCAACTGGCATAGAAGTATTGACTCTTCAGCTCCCATGTAATCCACTAACCGACGAGCATCTCTGCTGCCAACCTCCATGAAAAAAGCTAACCATTTTACGATCGCACTGGGGCGAACTAGCGCGACACAGTTGCTACCGTGAAATCAGGGTGTGAAGATCACACGGTCCGTAGTCTGCCAGTTGGCATAGAACAGTTAGGGAGAAGGGGAAATTGCAAATTCACCATGGTTATCCTCTCATTGGGATAGGCCATTTCCAAGAGGAGTTGCCATGTTCGTTCAAATCCCCACATGTCTCCTAGATAGCTTCTTCCTCGCCTCCCCCGTCATGTGATGGTCTCCGTCGCGGCTGTTGGCCGACGCGATTGATCATGCTTCCCCGTGCGTGATCTCGGTTTTGGCGGCTGCTCCCATTGAGCTCAACCATGTCTAGGGGCAATCGATCCCTCCATCCCCGGTTATGGTAGGAGTGTAATGCGTCAAATTGCCACCTTCATCTCCGTCGCATTCTGGAGTCTGCTTGTGTTGGTCATTGTCGCTCCCTTGTCTCCTCTAGTCTTCATCTTGGGTTGTGTGCCATTAGCAGCTGACTCCGCCATGACTACTTGCTGTCATGGTTGACCTTGTTATCTCGTGTGTCGGGGGTTTGGTGTGACATATGCCAAAGGATGGCTTATCATGGTGGGGGCGAGTAGAATGTCGCCGGTGCCTGGAAACGGGATGAGGCGAAGACATGCACGCCGACGAATCTTACCCAGCTTCAGGGCTCTCCGAGGAGATAATACCCCTACTGCTGCTCTGCGGGGTCTCCGCATGATCACTATGGCAAAGTGTTTACACGGTTGCTCCTTGAGCTATTTCTAGGGGGTAGGAGAGGGCAAGGCTAGCTCTCTCCCTTCTATATGATCTGGTCTAGAGCTAATGGGTTCCAACCCTTTGCATGGGTGCCCTGGGGGGTTTATATAGGCCTACCCCCCAGGGGTACAAGGGTAATCCGGTTGGACGCGGGCCCAGCCGTCAGCGCCTCTGACCTCCGTCTTCTCTGCCGACCGCTGGGGCCCGCCGGCTGGCGGGCCCCACTGACTGGCCTGGTACGAAGCCGACAAGCCGCGTCCGCCGCGGGCGGGTCTTGCCGGCTGCTGATTACTGTAGCCATGCTTCTGATGACGCGGGCTTGATCATGAGGTCGTGGCAACAGCCCCGCCGCCTGGCGGGCGATCACTATTGCCACTCCCCATCACATCTTGATTAATGGCGCGTGGGCCTCGAGGGAGGGCTCGGCCGACTCCCAGGGGCCGACTCCCGACGGGTTCGACTGGTGGTCCTCTTGCTGTCTCCTGGGGTCTCACTGACTGGTGGATCCTCTTGGAAATATGCCCTAGAGGCAATAATAAAAGCATTATTATTATATTTCCTTGTCCATGATAATTGTCTTTATTCATGCTATAATTGTGTTATCCGGAAATCGTAATACATGTGTGAATAACAGACACCGACATGTCCCTAGTGAGCCTCTAGTTGACTAGCTCGTTGATCAACAGATAGTCATGGTTTCCTGACTATGGACACTGGATGTCATTGATAACGAGATCAAATCATTAGGAGAATGATGTGATGGACAAGACCCAATCCTAAACATAGCACAAGATCGTATAGTTCGTTTGCTAGAGTTTTCCAATGTCAAGTATCTTTTCCTTAGACCATGAGATCGTGTAACTCCCGGATACCGTAGGAGTGCTTTGGGTATGCCAAACGTCACAACGTAACTGGGTGACTATAAAGGTAGACTACGGGTATCTCCGAAAGTGTCTGTTGGGTGACATGGATCAAGACTGGGATTTGTCACTCCGTATGACGGAGAGGTATCACTGGGCCCACTCGGTAATGCATCATCATAATGAGCTCAGAGTGACCAAGTGTCTGGTCATGGGATCATGCATTACGGTACGAGTAAAGTGACTTGCCGGTAACGAGATTGAACGAGGTATTGGGATACCGACGATCGAATCTCGGGCAAGTAACATATCGATAGACAAAGGGAATAGCGTACGGGGTTGATAGAATCCTCGACATCGTGGTTCATCCGATGAGATCATCGTGGAGCATGTGGGAGCCAACATGGGTATCCAGATCCCGCTGTTGGTTATTGACCGGCGAGTCGTCTCGGTCATGTCTGCTTGTCTCCCGAACCCGTAGGGTCTACACACTTAAGGTTCAGTTACGCTAGGGTTGTAGGGATATGTATATGCAGTAACCCGAATGTTGTTCGGAGTCCCGGATGAGATCCCGGACGTCACAAGGAGTTTCGGAATGGTCCGGAGGTAAAGATTTATATATGGGAAGTCCTGTTTCGGGCATCGGGACAAGTTTCGGGGTTATCGGTATTGTACCGGGACCACCGGAAGGGTCCCGGGGGTCCACCGGGTGGGTCCACCTGTCCCGGGGGGCCACATGGGCTGTAAGGGGGTGCGCCTTGGCCTAATGGGCCAAGGGCACCAGCCCCACATAGGCCCATGCGCCTAGGGTTTAGAGGGGGAAGAGTCCTAGGAGGGGAAGGCACCTCCTAGGTGCCTTGGGGGGGGAGGGAAACCCCCTTGGCCGCCGCACCCCCTAGGAGATTGGATCTCCTAGGGCCGGCCAACCCCCCTTGGCCCTCCTATATATAGTGGGGGGAGAGGAGGGACTTCATACCTGAACGCCTTGGCCTTTGGTTGCCTCCTTCTCCCTCCCCAACACCTCCTCCACCTCCATAGTGCTTAGCGAAGCTCTGCCGGAGTACTGCAGCTCCATCAACACCACGCCGTCGTGCTGCTGCTGGTGCCATCTCCCTCAACCTCTCCTCCCTCCCTTGCTGGATCAAGAAGGAGGAGATGTGGCTGTTCCGTACGTGTGTTGAACGCGGAGGTGCCGTCCGTTCGGCGCTGGTCATCGGTGATTTGGATCACGTCGAGTACGACTACATCATCACCGTTCTTTTGAACGCTTCCGCTCGCGATCTACAAAGGTATGTAGATGCATCTAATCACTCGTTGCTAGATGAACTCCTAGATGATCTTGGTGAAACGAGTAGGAATTTTTTTGTTTTCTGCAACGTTCCCCAACAGTGGCATCATGAGCTAGGTCTATGCGTAGTTCTTCTTGCGCGAGTAGAACACAATTTGTTGTGGGTGTAGATTTGTCAACTTTCTTGCCGTTACTAGTCCTTTCTTGCTTCAGCGGTATTGTGGGATGAAGCGGCCCGGACCAACCTTACACGTACGCTTACGTGAGACCGGTTCCACCGACTAACATGCACTAGTTGCATAAGGTGGCTGGCGGGTGTCTGTCTCTCCTACTTTAGTTGGAGCAGAATCGATGAACAGGGTCCTTATGAAGGGTAAATAGAAGTTGACAAATCATGTTGTGGCTTTAACGTAGGTAAGAAAACGTTCTTGCTAGAACCCTAATTCAGCCACGTAAAACTTGCAACAACAATTAGAGGACGTCTAACTTGTTTTTGCAGCAAGTGGTTTGTGATATGATATGGCCAAAGTTGTGATGAATGATGAATGATCTATATGTGATGTATGAGATGTTCATGCTATTGTAATAGGATTCACGACTTGCATGTCGATGAGTATGACAACCGGCAGGAGCCATAGGAGTTGTCTTTATTCTTTTATATGACCTGCGTGTCATCAAGAAACGCCATGTAAATTACTTTACTTTATTGCTAAACGCGTTAGCCATAGTAGTAGAAGTAATAGTTGGCGAGCAACTTCATGGAGACGCGATGATGGAGATCATGATGATGGAGATCATGGTGTCAAGCCGGTGACAAGATGATCATGGAGCCCCAAGATGGAGATCAAAGGAGCTATGTGATATTGGCCATATCATGTCACGTTTATTATTTGATTGCATGTGATGTTTATCATGTTTTGCATCTTGTTTACTTAGAACGACGGTAGTAAATAAGATGATCCCTCACAATAATTTCAAGAAGTGTTCCCCCTAACTGTGCACCGTTGCGACAGTTCGCTGTTTCAAAACATCACGTGATGATCGGGTGTTTTATTCAGACGTTCACATACAACGGGTGTAAGACAGATTTACACATGCAAACACTTAGGTTGACTTGACGAGCCTAGCATGTACAGACATGGCCTCGGAACACAGAAGACCGAAAGGTCGAGCATGAGTCGTATAGAAGATACGATCAACATGAAGATGTTCACCGATGTTGACTAGTCCGTCTCACGTGATGATCGGACACGGTCTAGTTTAACTCGGATCATGTAATACTTAGATGACTAGAGGGATGTCTAATCTAAGTGGGAGTTCACTAATAGTTTGATTAGTTGAACTTAATTATCATGAACTTAGTCTAAATATTTTACAATATGTCTTGTAGATTAAATGGCCAACGTAGTCCTCAACTTCAACGCGTTCCTAGAGAAAACCAAGCTGAAAGACGATGGCAGCAACTATACGGACTGGGTCCGGAACCTGAGGATCATCCTCATAGCTGCCAAGAAAGATTATGTCCTACAAGCACCGCTTGGTGACGCACCCGTTCTCCCTGCAGAACAAGATGTTATGAACGCTTGGCAGGCACGTTTCGATGACTACTCCCTCGTTCAGTGCGGCATGCTTTACAGCCTAGAGCCGGGGCTCCAAAAGCGTTTTGAGAGACATGGAGCATATGAGATGTTTGAAGAGCTGAAAATGGTTTTCCAAGCTCATGCCCGGGTCGAGAGATATGAAGTCTCCGACAAATTCTTCAGCTGTAAGATGGAGGAAAACAGTTCTGTCAGTAAGCACATACTCACTATGTCTGGGTTGCATAACCGCTTGACTCAGCTGGGAGTTAATCTCCCGGATGATGCGGTCATTGACAGAATCCTCCAGTCGCTTCCACCAAGCTACAAGAGCTTTGTGATGAACTTCAATATGCAGGGGATGGAAAAGACCATTCCTGAAGTATTTGCTATGCTGAAATCAACAGAGGTAGAAGTCAGGAAGGAACATCAAGTGTTGATGGTCAATAAAACCACTAAGTTCAAGAAAGGCAAGGGTAAAAAGAACTTCAAGAAGGACGGCAAGGAGGTTGCCGCGCCCGGCAAGCAAGCTGCCGGGAAGAAGCCAAAGAATGGACCCAAGCCCGAGACTGAGTGCTTTTATTGCAAGGGAAGCGGTCACTGGAAGCGGAACTGCCCTAAGTACTTAGCGGATAAGAAGGCCGGCAAAACAAAAGGTATATGTGATATACATGTAATTGATGTGTACCTTACTAGTGCCCGTAGTAGCTCCTGGGTATTTGATACTGGTGCAGTTGCTCACATTTGTAACTCAAAGCAGGGGCTGCGGAATAAGCGGAAACTGGCAAAGGACGAGGTGACGATGCGCGTCGGGAATGGTTCCAAGGTCAATGTGATCGCTGTCGGCACGCTACCTCTGCATCTCCCTTCGGGATTAGTTTTAAACCTTAATAATTGTTATTTAGTGCCAGCTTTGAGCATGAACATTGTATCGGGATCTCGTTTAATTCGAGATGGCTACTCTTTTAAATCTGAGAATAATGGTTGTTCCATTTTTATGAGAGATATGTTTTATGGTCATGCTCCTATGGTGAATGGTTTATTCTTTATGAATCTCGAACGTGATGCTACACATGTTCATAATGTGAGTACCAAAAGAAGTAAGGTTGATAATGATAGTCCCACATACTTGTGGCACTGCCGCCTTGGTCACATAGGTGTCAAACGTATGAAGAAGCTCCATGCTGATGGACTTTTAGAGTCTCTTGATTATGAATCATTTGACACGTGCGAACCATGCCTTATGGGTAAAATGACCAAGACTCCGTTCTCAGGAACAATGGAGCGAGCAACCGACTTATTGGAAATCATACATACTGATGTGTGCGGTCCGATGAGTGTTGAGGCTCGCGGTGGCTATCGTTATGTTCTCACTCTCACTGATGATTTAAGTAGGTATGGGTATATCTACTTAATGAAACACAAGTCTGAAACCTTTGAAAAGTTCAAGGAATTTCAGAGTGAGGTTGAAAATCAACGTGACAGGAAAATCAAGTTTCTACGATCAGATCGTGGAGGAGAATACTTGAGTCACGAGTTTGGGGCACACTTAAGAAAATGTGGAATAGTTTCACAAGTCACGCCGCCTGGAACACCTCAGCGTAATGGTGTGTCCGAACGTCGTAATCGCACTCTGTTAGATATGGTGCGATCTATGATGTCTCTTACCGATTTACCGCTTCCTTTTTGGGGCTATGCTTTAGAGACTGCCACATTCACTTTAAATAGGGCTCCGTCGAAATCCGTTGAGACGACACCGTATGAATTATGGTTTGGGAAGAAACCTAAGCTGTCGTTTCTAAAAGTTTGGGGATGCGATGCTTATGTCAAGAAACTTCAACCTGAAAAGCTCGAACCCAAGTCGGAAAAATGCGTCTTCATAGGATACCCAAAAGAAACTATTGGGTACACCTTCTACCTCAGATCCGAAGGCAAGATCTTTGTTGCCAAGAATGGGTCCTTTCTGGAGAAAGAGTTTCTCTCGAAAGAAGTAAGTGGGAGGAAAGTAGAGCTTGATGAAGTAATACCTCTTGAACCGGAAAATGGCGCAACTCAAGAAAATGTTCCTGAGGTGCCAGCACCGACTAGAGAGGAAGTTAATGATAATGATCAAGATACTTCTGATCAAGCTCCTACTGAAATTCGAAGGTCCACAAGGACACGTTCCGCACCAGAGTGGTACGGCAACCCTGTCTTGGAAATCATGTTGTTAGACAACGGTGAACCTTCGAACTATGAAGAAGCGATGGCGGGCCCGGATTCCGACAAATGGCTGGAAGCCATGAAATCCGAGATAGGATCCATGTATGAAAACGAAGTATGGACTTTGACTGACTTGCTCGTTGAGCGGCGAGCCATAGAAAATAAATGGATCTTTAAGAAGAAGACAGACGCGGATGGTAATGTGACCATCTATAAAGCTTGGCTTGTCGCTAAGGGTTATCGACAAGTTCAAGGGGTTGACTACGATGAGACTTTCTCACCGGTAGCGAAGCTGAAGTCCGTCCGAATCATGTTAGCAATTGCCGCATTCTATGATTATGAGATATGGCAAATGGACGTCAAAACAGCATTCCTTAATGGTTTCCTTAAGGAAGAATTGTATATGATGCAGCCGGAAGGTTTTGTCGATCCTAAGAATGCTGACAAGGTGTGCAAGCTCCAACGCTCGATTTATGGGCTGGTGCAAGCATCTCGGAGTTGGAACATTCGCTTTGATGAGATGATCAAAGCGTTTGGGTTTACACAGACTTATGGAGAAGCCTGCGTTTACAAGAAAGTGAGTGGGAGCTCTGTAGCATTTATCATATTATATGTAGATGACATACTTTTGATGGGAAATGATATAGAACTCTTGGACAGCATCAAGGCCTACTTGAATAAAAGTTTTTCAATGAAGGACCTTGGAGAAGCTGCTTATATATTAGGCATCAAAATCTATAGAGATAGATCGAGACGCCTCATAGGTCTTTCACAAAGCACATACCTTGATAAGATATTGAAGAAGTTCAATATGGATCAATCCAAGAAGGGGTTCTTGCCTGTGTTACAAGGTATGAAATTGAGCTCAGCTCAATGTCCGACCACGGCAGAAGATATAGAAGAGATGAGCGTCATCCCCTATGCCTCAGCCATAGGTTCTATTATGTATGCCATGCTGTGTACCAGACCTGATGTTAACCTTGCCATCAGTTTGGTAGGAAGGTACCAAAGTAATCCCGGCAAGGAACACTGGACAGCGGTCAAGAATATCCTGAAGTACCTGAAAAGGACTAAGGAAATGTTTCTCGTTTATGGAGGTGACGAAGAGCTCGTCGTAAAGGGTTACGTTGACGCTAGCTTCGACACAGATCTGGATGACTCTAAGTCACAAACCGGATACGTGTATATTTTGAATGGTGGGGCAGTAAGCTGGTGCAGTTGCAAGCAAAGCGTCGTGGCGGGATCTACATGTGAAGCGGAGTACATGGCAGCCTCGGAGGCAGCACATGAAGCAATATGGGTGAAGGAGTTCATCACCGACCTAGGAGTCATACCCAATGCGTCGGGGCCGATCAAGCTCTTCTGTGACAACACTGGCGCTATTGCACTTGCCAAGGAGCCCAGGTTTCACAAGAAGACAAGGCACATCAAGCGTCGCTTCAACTCCATTCATGAAAATGTTCAAGATGGAGACATAGAGATTTGTAAAGTACATACGGACCTGAATGTAGCAGATCCGTTGACTAAACCTCTCCCTAGAGCAAAACATGATCAACACCAGAATTCCATGGGTGTTCGATTCATCACAATGTAACTAGATTATTGACTCTAGTGCAAGTGGGAGACTGTTGGAAATATGCCCTAGAGGCAATAATAAAAGCATTATTATTATATTTCCTTGTTCATGATAATTGTCTTTATTCATGCTATAATTGTGTTATCCGGAAATCGTAATACATGTGTGAATAACAGACACCGACATGTCCCTAGTGAGCCTCTAGTTGACTAGCTCGTTGATCAACAGATAGTCATGGTTTCCTGACTATGGACACTGGATGTCATTGATAACGAGATCACATCATTAGGAGAATGACGTGATGGACAAGACCCAATCCTAAACATAGCACAAGATCGTATAGTTCGTTTGCTAGAGTTTTCCAATGTCAAGTATCTTTTCCTTAGACCATGAGATCGTGTAACTCCCGGATACCGTAGGAGTGCTTTGGGTATGCCAAACGTCACAACGTAACTGGGTGACTATAAAGGTAGACTACGGGTATCTCCGAAAGTGTCTGTTGGGTGACATGGATCAAGACTGGGATTTGTCACTCCGTATGACGGAGAGGTATCACTGGGCCCACTCGGTAATGCATCATCATAATGAGCTCAGAGTGACCAAGTGTCTGGTCACGGGATCATGCATTACGGTACGAGTAAAGTGACTTGCCGGTAACGAGATTGAACGAGGTATTGGGATACCGACGATCGAATCTCGGGCAAGTAACATATCGATAGACAAAGGGAATAGCGTACGGGGTTGATAGAATCCTCGACATCGTGGTTCATCCGATGAGATCATCGTGGAGCATGTGGGAGCCAACATGGGTATCCAGATCCCGCTGTTGGTTATTGACCGGAGAGTCGTCTCGGTCATATCTGCTTGTCTCCCGAACCCGTAGGGTCTACACACTTAAGGTTCAGTTACGCTAGGGTTGTAGGGATATGTATATGCAGTAACCCGAATGTTGTTCGGAGTCCCGGATGAGATCCCGGACGTCACGAGGAGTTCCGGAATGGTCCGGAGGTAAAGATTTATATATGGGAAGTCCTGTTTCGGGCATCGGGACAAGTTTCGGGGTTATCGGTATTGTACCGGGACCACCGGAAGGGTCCCGGGGGTCCACCGGGTGGGTCCACCTGTCCCGGGGGGGCACATGGGCTGTAAGGGGGTGCGCCTTGGCATAATGGGCCAAGGGCACCAGCCCCACATAGGCCCATGCGCCTAGGGTTTAGAGGGGGAAGAGTCCTAGGAGGGGAAGGCACCTCCTAGGTGCCTTGGGGGGGAGGGAAACCCCCTTGGCCGCCGCACCCCCTAGGAGATTGGATCTCCTAGGGCCGGCCAACCCCCCTTGGCCCTCCTATATATAGTGGGGGGAGAGGAGGGACTTCCTACCTGAACGCCTTGGCCTTTGGTTGCCTCCTTCTCCCTCCCCAACACCTCCTCCACCTCCATAGTGCTTAGCGAAGCTCTGCCGGAGTACTGCAGCTCCATCAACACCACGCCGTCGTGCTGCTGCTGGTGCCATCTCCCTCAACCTCTCCTCCCTCCCTTGCTGGATCAAGAAGGAGGAGACGTGGCTGTTCCGTAGGTGTGTTGAACGCGGAGGTGTCGTCCGTTCGGCGCTGGTCATCGGTGATTTGGATCACGTCGAGTACGACTACATCATGACCGTTCTTTTGAACGCTTCCGCTCACGATCTACAAAGGTATGTAGATGCATCTAATCACTCGTTGCTAGATGAACTCCTAGATGATCTTGGTGAAACGAGTAGGAAAATTTTTGTTTTCTGCAACGTTCCCCAACAGATCCCGCTGCCTCTAGGCCGTACAGACAAGCCGTCGTGGGTGCAGGATTCGGCCCTGCGGTGCTGATGTCAGGGCCGGCATGGCAACAGTGCCACGCCGCATGGAGATCTTCCGGGGTACGGTGTGCTGTGGCCGTGCCTGCCCTTGGTAAGGGGCATGGGGGGCTTCATCTTTGCCACTCCCCTGCCCCATCCCACTTGATGAGGTCGTGGAGGGTGTTGGAGTCGCAGGCCGACTCCCCAAAGCCGGCTTCTCTGGAAGTCGCCAGTCGGGTGTCGGCTTTCCCCGAAGTCGTCTCTGGGACTCGGCCGTGAGTGGTTAGTTGGCCATCTTGCCATTGGCCTCTTGAAGGCGGCTCTTCGTCCTGGGGTCTTGAGGGGCGCAGCCTGCCCCGATGTCTTGAAAGGTTCTGGGGCTCGGGTTGGCCTACCCGTGGCCCATTACTCGGACAGTAGTCCCCGAAGCTGGTGAGGCGCCGCGGACGATCGGCCGGGAATCCTCAGTAGTTTCTCTTTCTGGGTGCTCAGCACATGGTCTTTGATTAACTTCTGCCGGGCCGACTAGAAGGAGTCGGACTCGCCTGTTGGGGAACGTTGCAGAAAAAAAAAATCCTACGGTTTCACCAAGATCCATCTATGAGTTCATCTAGCAACGAGTGATCGGATTGCATCTACATACCATTGTAGATCACGCGCGAAAGCGTTCAAAGAACGGGGATGAGGAAGTCGTACTCGACGTGATCCAAATCACCGGAGATCCTAGCGCCGAACGGACGGCACCTCCGTGTTCAACACACGTACGGTCAGTGTGACGTCTCCTCCTTCTTGATCTAGCAAGGGGGAAGGAGAGGTTGATGAAGATCCAGCAGCACGACGGCGTGGTGGTGGATGCAGCACTCACCGCAGCAGGGCTTCGCCGTTCTTCTGCGAGAGGGAGAGGTGTAGCAGGGGAGAGGGAGGCGCCAAGAGTCAAGGGTGCGGCTGCCCCTCCCTCCCCCTTTATATAGGCTCCCCAAGGGGGGGCGCCGGCCCTAGGAGATGGGATCTCCTAGGGGGGGCGGCCAAGGGTGGAGTGGCCCCCAAGGCAAGTGGGGCGCCCCCCCACCCTAGGGTTTCCAACCCTAGGCGCAGGGGGTGGGCCAAGGGGGGCGCACCAGCCCACTATGGGCTGGTTCCCCTCCCCACTTCAGCCCATGGGGCCCTCCGGGATGGGTGGTCCCACTCGGTGGACCCCCGGGACCCATCCGGTGGTCCCGGTACAATACCGGTGACCCCCGAGACTCTCCCGATGGCCGAAACTGTACTTCCTATATATAATTCTTCACCTCCGGACCATTCCGGAACTCCTCGTGACGTCCGGGATCTCATCCGGGACTCCGAAAAACTTTTGGATTACTGCATATTCATATCTCTACAACCCTAGCGTCATCGAACCTTAAGTGTGTAGACCCTACGGGTTCGGGAGACATGTAGACATGACCGAGATGGCTCTCCGGTCAATAACCAACAGCGGGATCTAGATACCCATATTGGCTCCCACATGCTCCTCGATGATCTCATCGGACGAACCATGATGTCGAGGATTCAAGAAACCCCGTATACAATTCCCTTTGTCAATCGGTACGTTACTTGCCCGAGATTCGATCGTCGGTATCCCAATACCTCGTTCAATCTCGTTACCGGCAAGTCACTTTACTCGTACCGTAATGCATGATCCTGTGACCAGACACTTGGTCACTTTGAGCTCATTATGATGATGCATTACCGAGTGGGCCTAGAGATACCTCTCCGTCATACGGAGTGACAAATCCCAGTCTTGATCCGTGTCAACCCAACAGATACTTTCGGAGATACTCGTAGTATACCTTTATAGTCACCCAGTTACCTGTGACGTTTGGTACACCCAAAGCACTCCTACGGTATCCGGGAGTTACACGATCTCATGGTCTAAGGAAAAGATACTTGACATTGGAAAAACTCTAGCAAAGGAACTATACGATCTTGTGCTATGTTTAGGATTGGGTCTTGTCCATCACATCATTCTCCTAATGATGTGATCTCGTTATCAATGACATCCAATATCCATAGTCAGGAAACCATGACTATCTGTTGATCAACGAGCTAGTCAACTAGAGGCTTACTAGGGACATGTTGGTGTCTATGTATTCACACATGTATTACGATTTCCGGATAACACAATTATAGCATGAATAAAAGACAATTATCATGAACTAGGAAATATAATAATAATCCTTTTATTATTGCCTCTAGGGCATATTTCCAACAGTCTCCCACTTGCACTAGAGTCAATAATCTAGTTACATTGTGATGAATCGAACACCCATGGAATTCTGGTGTTGATCATGTTTTGCTCTAGGGAGAGGTTTAGTCAACGGATCTGCTACATTCAGGTCCATATGTACTTTACAAATATCTATGTCTCCATCTTGAACATTTTCACGAATGGAGTTGAAGCGACGCTTGATGTGCCTGGTCTTCTTGTGAAACCCGGGCTCCTTGGCAAGTGCAATAGCTCCAGTGTTGTCACAGAAGAGTTTGATCGGCCCCGACGCATTGGATATGACTCCTAGGTCGGTGATGAACTCCTTCACCCAAATTGCTTCATGCGCTGCCTTCGAGGCTGCCATGTACTCCGCTTCACATGTAGATCCCGCCACGACGCTCTGCTTGCAACTGCACCAGCTTACTGCCCCACCATTCAAAATATACACGTATCCGGTTTGTGGCTTAGAGTCATCCAGATCTGTGTCAAAGCTAGCGTCGACGTAACCCTTTACGACGAGCTCTTCGTCACCTCCATAAACGAGAAACATTTCCTTAGTCCTTTTCAGGTACTTTAGGATATTCTTGACCGCTGTCCAGTGTTCCTTGCCGGGATTACTTTGGTACCTACCTACCAAACTTACGGCAAGGTTTACATCAGGTCTAGTACACAACATGACATACATAATAGAACTTATGGCTGAGGCATAGGGGATGACACTCATCACTTCTATATCTTCTGCCGTGGTTGGACATTGAGCTGAGCTCAATTTCACACCTTGCAACACAGGCAAGAACCCCTTCTTAGACTGATCCATATTGAACTTCTTCAATATCTTATCAAGGTATGTGCTTTGTGAAAGACCTATGAGGCGTCTTGATCTATCTCTATAGATCTTGATGCCTAATATATAAGCAGCTTCTCCAAGGTCCTTCATTGAAAAACTCTTATTCAAGTAGGCCTTAATGATGTCCAAAAGCTCTATATCATTTCCCATCAAAAGTATGTCATCTACATATAATATAAGAAATGCTACAGAGCTCCCACTCACTTTCTTGTAAACGCAGGCTTCTCCATAAGTCTGCATAAACCCAAACGCTTTGATCATCTCATCAAAGCGAATGTTCCAACTCCGAGATGCTTGCACCAGCCCATAAATCGAGCGTTGGAGCTTGCACACCTTGTCAGCATTCTTAGGATCGACAAAACCTTCCGGCTGCATCATATACAATTCTTCCTTAAGGAAACCATTAAGGAATGCTGTTTTGACGTCCATTTGCCATATCTCATAATCATAGAATGCGGCAATTGCTAACATGATTCGGACAGACTTCAGCTTCGCTACCGGTGAGAAAGTCTCATCGTAGTCAACCCCTTGAACTTGTCGATAACCCTTAGCGACAAGCCAAGCTTTATAGATGGTCACATTACCATCCGCGTCTGTCTTCTTCTTAAAGATCCATTTATTTTCTATGGCTCGCTGCTCAACGAGCAAGTCAGTCAAAGTCCATACTTCGTTTTCATACATGGATCCTATCTCGGATTTCATGGCTTCCAGCCATTTGTCGGAATCCGGGCCCGCCATCGCTTCTTCATAGTTCGAAGGTTCACCGTTGTCTAACAACATGATTTCCAAGACAGGGTTGCCGTACCACTCTGGTGCGGAACGTGTCCTTGTGGACCTATGAAGTTCAGTAGCAACTTGATCTGAAGTTTCATGATCATTATGATTAACTTCCTCTCTAGTCGGTGCAGGCACCTCAGGAACATTTTCTTGAGTTGCGCCATTTTCCGGTTCAAGAGGTAATACTTCATCAAGTTCTACTTTCCTCCCACTTACTTCTTTCTAGAGAAACTCCTTCTCTAGAAAGGATCCATTCTTGGCAACAAAGATCTTTCCTTCGGATCTGAGGTAGAAGGTATACCCAATAGTTTCTTTAGGGTATCCTATGAAGACGCATTTTTTCGACTTGGGTTCGAGCTTTTCAGGTTGAAGTTTCTTGACATAAGCATCGCATCCCCAAACTTTTAGAAACGACAGCTTAGGTTTCTTCCCAAACCATAATTCATACGGTGATTTTGACGGAGCCCTATTTAAAGTGAATGCGGCAGTCTCTAAAGCATAGCCCCAAAATGATAGTGGTAAATCGGTAAGAGACATCATAGATCGCACCATATCTAATAGAGTGCGATTACGACATTCGGACACACCATTACGCTGAGGTGTTCCAGGCGGCGTGAGTTGTGAAACTATTCCACTTTTTCTTAAGTGTGTGCCAAATTCGTGACTCAAGTATTCTCCTCCACGATCTGATCGCAAGAACTTGATTTTCCTGTCACGTTGATTCTCAACCTCACTCTAAAATTCCTTGAACCTTTCAAAGGTCTCAGACTTGTGTTTCATTAAGTAGACATACCCATATCTACTCAAGTCATCAGTGAGGGTGAGAACATAACGATAACCACCGCGAGCCTCAACACTCATTGGACCGCACACATCAGTATGTATGATTTCCAATAAGTTGGTTGCTCGCTCCTTTGTTCCTGAGAACGGAGTCTTGGTCATTTTACCCATGAGGCATGGTTCGCACGTGTCAAATGATTCGTAATCAAGAGACTCTAAAAGTCCATCTGCATGGAGCTTCTTCATGCATTTGACACCTATGTGACCAAGGCGGCAGTGCCACAAGTATGTGGGACTATCATTATCAACCTTACATCTTTTGGTATTCACACTATGAATATGTGTAGCATTACGCTCGAGATTCATTAAGAATAAACCATTCACCATCGGAGCATGACCATAAAACATATCTCTCATATAAATATAACAACCATTATTCTCAGATTTAAATGAGTAGCCATATCGAATTAAATGAGATCCTGATACAATGTTCATGCTCAAAGCTGGCACTAAATAACAATTATTGAGGTTTAAAACTAATCTCGTAGGTAAATGTAGAGGTAGCGTGCCGACGGCGATCACATCGACCTTGGAACCATTCCCGACGCGCATCGTCACCTCGTCCTTCGCCAGTCTCCGCTTATTCCGCAGCTCCTGCTTTGAGTTACAAATGTGAGCAACTGCACCGGTATCAAATACCCAGGAGCTACTACGAGTACTGGTAAGGTACACATCAATTACATGTATATCACATATACCTTTTGTTTTGCCGGCCTTCTTGTCCGCTAAGTATTTGGGGCAGTTCCGCTTCCAGTGACCACTTTCCTTGCAATAAAAGCACTTAGTCTCGGGCTTGGGTCCATTCTTTGGCTTCTTCCCGGTAGCTTGCTTGCCGGGCGCGGCAACTCCCTTGCCATCCTTCTTGAAGTTCTTCTTACCCTTGCCTTTCTTGAACTTCGTGGTTTTATTCACCATCAACACTTGATGTTCCTTTTTGACTTCTACCTCTGCTGATTTCAGCATTGCAAATACTTCAGGAATGGTCTTTTCCATCCCCTGCATATTGAGGTTCATCACAAAGCTCTTGTAGCTCGGTGGAAGTGACTGAAGGATTCTGTCAATGACCGCGTCATCCGGGAGATTAACTCCCAGCTGAGTCAAGCGGTTATGTAACCCTGACATAGTGAGTATGTGCTCACTGACAGAACTATTTTCCTCCATCTTACAGCTGAAGAACTTGTCGGAGACTTCATATCTCTCGACCCGGGCATGAGCTTGAAAAACAATTTTCAGCTCTTCGAACATCTCATATGCTCCGTGTCTCTCAAAACGCTTTTGGATCCCCGGTTCTAAGTTGTAAAGCATGCCGCACTGAACGAGGGAGTAATCATCAGCACATGTCTGCCAAGCGTTCATAACGTCTTGTTCCGCAGTGAGAACATGTGCGTCACCTAGCGGTGCTTCTAGGACATAATCTTTCTTTGCAGCTATGAGGATGATCCTCAAGTTCCGGACCCAGTCCGTATAATTGCTGCCATCGTCTTTCAGCTTGGTTTTCTCTAGGAACGCGTTGAAGTTGAGGACAACGTTGGCCATTTGATCTACAAGACATATTGTAAATATTTTAGACTAAGTTCATAATAATTAAGTTCATCTATTTAATTAACTCCCACTCAGATAGACATCCCTCCAGTCATCTAAGTATAACATGATCCGAGTTAACTAGGCGTGTCCGATCATCACGTGAGACGGACTAGTCAACATCGGTGAACATCTTCATGTTGATCGTATCTTCTATACGACTCATGCTCGACCTTTCGGTCTTCTGTGTTCCGAGGCCATGTCTGTACATGCTAGGCTCGTCAAGTCAACCTAAGTGTTTGCATGTGTAAATCTGTCTTACACCCGTTGTATGTGAACGTTGGAATCTATCACACCCGATCATCACGTGGTGCTTCGAAACAACGAACTGTCGCAACGGCGCACAGTTAGGGGGAACACTTTCTTGAAATTATTATGAGGGATCATCTTATTTACTACCGTCGTTCTAAGTAAACAAGATGCAAAAACATGATAAACATCACATGCAATCAAATAATAATAGTGACATGATATGGACAATATCACATAGCTCCTTTGATCTCCATCTTGGGGCTCCATGATCATCTTGTCACCGGCATGACACCATGATCTCCATCATCGTGTCTCCATGAAGTTTCTCGCCAACTATTACTTCTACTACTATGGCTAACACGTTTAGCAATAAAGTAAAGTAATTTACATGGCGTTTCTCAATGACACGCAGGTCATACAAAAAATAAAGACAACTCCTATGGCTCCTGCCGGTTGTCATACTCATCGACATGCAAGTCGTGATTCCTATTACAATAGCATGAACATCTCATACATCAGACATATATCATTCATCATTCATCACAACTTTGGCCATATCACATCACAAAACACTTGCTGCAAAAACAAGTTAGACGTCCTCTAATTGTTGTTGCGAGTTTTACGTGGCTGCAATAGGGTTCTAGCAAGAACGTTTTCTTACCTACGTGAAAGCCACAATGTGATTTGTCAACTTCTATTTACCCTTCATAAGGACCCTTTTCACCGAATCCGCTCCAACTAAAGTGGGAGAGACAGACACCCACCAGCCACCTTATGCAACTAGTGCATGTCAGTCGGTGGAACTGGTCTCACGTAAGCGTACGTGTAAGGTTGGTCCGGGCCGCTTCATCCCACAATACTGCTGAAGCTAAATAAGACTAGTAGCGGCAAGAAAGTTGACAACATCTACGCCCACAACAAATTGTGTTCTACTCGTGCAAAGAGAACTACGCATAAACCTGGCTCTGATACCACTGTTGGGGAACGTTGCAGAAAACAAAAAATTTCCCACGATTTCACCAAGATCCATCTATGAGTTCATCTAGCAACGAGTGATCGGATTGCATCTACATACCTTTGTAGATCACGTACGGAAGCGTTCAAAGAATGAGGATGAGGAAGTCGTACTCGACGTGATCCAAATCACCGGAGATCCTAGCGCCAAACGGACGGCACCTCCGTGTTCAACACATGTACGGTTAGCGTGACGTCTCCTCCTTCTTGATCCAGCAAGGGGGAAGGAGAGTTTGATGAAGATCCAGCAGCACGACGGCGTGGTGGTGGATGCAGCAGTCACCGCAGTAGGGCTTCGCCGTTCTTCTGCGAGAGGGAGAGGTGTAGCAGGGGAGAGGGAGGCACCAAGAGTCAAGGGTGCGGCTGCCCCTCCCTCCCCCCTTTATATAGGCTCCCCAAGGGGGGGCGCCGGCCCTAGGAGATGGGGTCTCCTAGGGGGCAGCGGCCAAGGGTGGAGTGGCCCCCAAGGCAAGTGGGGCGCCCCCCCACCCTAGGGTTTCCAACCCTAGGCGCAGGGGGTGGGCCAAGGGGGGCGCACCAGCCCACTATGGGCTGGTTCCCCTCCCCACTTCATCCCATGGGGCCCTCCGAGATGGGTGGTCCCACCCGGTGGACCCCCAGGACCCATCCGATGGTCCCGGTACAATACCGGTGACCCCCGAGACTCTCCCGATGGCCGAAACTGTACTTCCTATATATAATTCTTCACCTCCGGACCATTCCGGAACTCCTCGTGATGTCCGGGATCTCATCCGGGACTCCGAACAACTTTCGTGTTACTGCATATTCATATCTCTACAACCCTAGCGTCACCGAACCTTAAGTGTGTAGACCCTACGGGTTCGGGAGACATGTAGACATGACCGAGATGGCTCTCCGGTCAATAACCAACAGCGGGATCTGGATACCCATGTTGGCTCCCACATGCTCCTCGATGATCTCATCGGATGAACCACGATGTCGAGGATTCAAGCAACCCCGTATACAATTCCCTTTGTCAATCGGTACGTTACTTGCCCGAGATTCGATCGTCGGTATCCCAATACCTCGTTCAATCTCGTTACCGGCAAGTCACTTTACTCGTACCGTAATGCATGATCCTGTGACCAGACACTTGGTCACTTTGAGCTCATTATGATGATGCATTACCGAGTGGGCCCAGAGATACCTCTCCGTCATACGGAGTGACAAATCCCAGTCTTGATCCGTGTCAACCCAATAGAAACTTTCGGAGATACTCGTAGTATACCTTTATAGTCACCCAGTTACGTTGTGACGTTTGGTACACCCAAAGCACTCCTACGGTATCCGGGAGTTACACGATCTAATGGTCTAAGGAAAAGATACTTGACATTGGAAACACTACAAGAAATATGTCAACTTATGACCACCACTATTGGTCACTGAAAGGTCACAAATTTCCATTTATGACCTTTTTGTGACCAAAAACATAAGGTCAATGGGCCATTTGAATTTCTGTCCCTAACTCGAACCACCTAATCAGATATACCCCTAATTCGAAAGCCTGCTCAAAATTTCCCCTCCGCCGTTAGGTGCCCTTACAGAAAAGCCCTTCTGCGCCGTTACCATCCGGTCAAACAACTTTGACCGTCCTGAAAAAATACCAAAAAAATTTAAAAAAAACTAAAATTTTGTGAGATCGAAGATACTCATGTGCGCAAGGTGCATGCAAATTTTTGTGCTATTTGGACATTCCAGGAGCTCGTGGCGAGGAAAAACGGTTAATATGCACGCTTGTGAACAGTAAATTTGAAATAAAATAGCAAGAAAATTCAAAAAAATATGAAATTTTTTGGCATCAAAGAGGCTTGGGTGCACAAGGTGCTTGCAAGTTTTTGTGATCAAATGACTTGCGAGGAGCTCTCGCAAGAAAAAACAAAATAGTCATTTTTTCCCAAGTTTTTTCCCGGGCCAGATTTTGTTTTTTTCTCCACAAGCCCCTCCAATGTCCAAACACAACAAAAATTGGCACACAACTTTTAGACCATAGCCTCTTTGATGCCAAAAAATTTCATATTTTTTTTGAATTTTCTTGCTATTTTTTGAATTTACTGTTCACAGGCTTACATATTTACTGTTTTTCCTTTGACACGAGCTCCTGGAATGCCCAAACAGCACGAGAAATTGCACGCACCTTGCGAACCTGAGTATCTTTGATCTCACAAATTTTCAGATTTTTTAATTTTTTTTGCTTATTTTTTGGGGCCGGTCAATGCCCTTTGACCGGCTTTGACCGGACGGTAACGGCGCAAAAGGGCATTTCTGTAAGGGCACGTAACGGCGGAGGGGCATTTTTGAGCAGGCTTTCGAATTAGGGGCAAATGTGAGTAGTGGGTTCGAGTTAGGGACACAGATGTAAAAGACCCAAGGTCAAAAGCTGGGCGTCGTAAACTGACTATAGCGACCTTTCTTCTGGAATGGTCGCAAACGTTTATGACCAAAATACGTCTACTGTGGCGTTTTGGTCACTAGCAACCTCCCCAGGCCACGTAGGCATCCAGCGTGGCAATCTGACGTGGCACAAGATTTAGCCCGGTCCAATTCGGTGTTTATATGGGCCGAGCCCATTAATTCAGCCCATTTATATTTTTTTCTGTGAATTTTTTGTCAGCTTCATGGACCAAGCCCAACATTGCAGCCTTTTTATTTTTGGCCCATGGCCTTTTTGTCTCAACAGTTTCATTTTTTTTATAAATTGGGTTCACTAGTCAGGTGGGTCCCCATTGTCAGGTTCTAGTACTGGGTCCTAGCCATCAGGGCAATATTCTTCATTTTTTTATTTCACGCAAATAAATACCTGGTATTTAAATTGGTACATAGAAAACACACGAAATACTTCAAATATTATCAACCATCAAAGTGCTACATCATATAACACACATACAAATGTGATCAGCATCAAGTTTACAATCAGATAACAAGCTCCACAAGTGTACAATCACATGAGCCATGTTTTGCTACATCATACACACATACAAATAGGAGCAGCATAAAGGGCTTCATTAATGCAAAACTTGACACTTGACAGCAATGTTAGAACTATGCTTCCTCCGACTTCTTTGTCCTGATGCTCACGAAGAAACATGAAAGCCCAGCATCTGCATGTTACAGAACAAAATGTTTAGGAACAAAATAGAAGTAAATCTAACAGCATATTTAACAATAAATAACAGAATAATGAAGTTAACGAGACATTTTAAAATCAACTTGACAGTTGACAGCAATGTTTGCATTGGACACATCCAAAACTAAAATTATACATAAATGCCTAAATTCCAATGCCCAATGCTTCAGTTTAGTAAACACTAAGCATGGTACATAGTAAATATTGGACACAACCAAAACTGAAATCATTTACTCTATCAAGCAACAATGATGCAACACACAAGAAAAGAGAGATGCACAACGGAGCAGCATCATATATCACACAATATGGACACTGCCAGCTCAACAAAAAACTTGTGGTTGCCGCCGTACACAGCCACCATAACGCCGGTCACCTCGTTGATCTTGTCCTGGAAGTTCTCTAACTCCAGGTTGTTCCACTGTAGCTCGGTATTTTCTCAACTGTATGTGTACATGCATCATGTCATACATAAAATATTCTAGTCAATATTCTCAGCTAACTTTGATGTAATGAAAATAATTACTTAAGGACTTGGGGTAAAAATTGATATTAGACATCAAAATTAGCAGCACTCATTTCAACCATGTTCAGACTAACTTGAGGTAAATTAGCAGTAATGATATTAGTTACAAGCTAGGTGTGTAACTGCTGTCAACACCACCACCACCAGAGACACGCAAGATAAGCATCAACACCACCATGATTTTGATATCAGCCACTCCATATCACCAGAGCATCACAGGGGCACATATATAAAACAAGTACACGTGGGCAGCTACTGACAGACCCTAGAACCACATGAATTTATCACTAGAGAGCTCCAGTAGGAGTTGATGCTTGGTTACAGCATCTAGCAACAACTAGTACAGCCCCACGTCCAACCCAAATCATGGCCAAGGCCATGCAAGAGCTACATCAGAGAAGAAGGAATGGGGAGGAGCTCACTAGAGGGACATTGTAGCCGTAGCAGAGGCTCAGCCACACCACGGCTGTGGTGTGACCATCACCACATCCAGGAGAGGGTCTGGAAGCCGCCGAAGCACCACCGCGGTGACCAGGGCAAGCGTCGGGCACAGTGGCGCCACCCTAGGGACATCACCGCATGGACATCACCGGCCTCGCCCTGTTTCAAGAAATGTTCAGAACAACTTTGTCAGACTCGATCAATTCTGAAGAAACCAACTTCGTCGTCAGACACATACATACATACAGGAAGCAAAAGAAGAAGAAACAGAGCTCTACATAATGTTTATATCAAATGAGCAAGACACAGGAAGCAAGACACAGAAGAATTTTAGCTTTACATAATGTTTACAAGAACAGGACACGAATACATGATTTAACTTGTCCTCAACACTGTTAACAAGGTACTGAAAGTAGCTATGTGCATCAGCCACACCAAGTCTTATCATGAATTGGTTGCTTTTACAAACTGTAATATATTTCTGGACAACAAACTAAATAGATGGCTGCCCTCAAACCGTACATCCAAACGAAGCAAACAAGTACTCTATGGAAACCTTAGAACATGCTTTATTCAGCTAATTTACAGATCACTTGTGTACTGTCTACGAAAATAAACATGGCAAGTACTATACAATCACGGCGGTACAAATCAGGTATTGAAATATAAAATAGAGCTAAATATTAACATATCCAGCTCCAGGGAGCTAAAACACATTGTTGGGTGCAAGTTTTCTTTAGGATTCTTCTCCTGTAGTTCCTTGTACAGCAACTTTTGACGAATTAAGGCCAAAATCTGCGAGTTATAAATCAAAAAAGTTAGGAATATAATCAAGTGAAGCCGTGCATACAACATTCTCCTAACAATGAAAAATAGCTGCAGAATTTGAGATCTAATAAGAAACCATGCATATAGCATTCTCATAACAGCAAAACTGAGATATATTTGGGAAGGGAAAATGACGAGTATCAACCCAGTGCAAGATAACAGAGCAACTATGTCAAAGTTATTCAGATTTCATGATGTGTGAGTCACATTATACATGCATCAAGCATCAGGCGACCAAGCAAACTGTTCTGGAATAGATACAAAACAAGCATGTATTGACCATCTTACTTGTAGCAAGTACATAAAGGTAATCACTTAACAAGCAGCGCGAACATGAACGAGTCACATAACTAAGTACAATCCAATATCCCAGCTGAGAGCGAACATGTATTTGACATTTCAAGGTATCACTAGTATATTTTAACTTATCTTGCAACCATCAATATAGTTTGCTTATAAGAAAACATATGGTATGATGCTTATGAGCTAATGACTGTAGCAAGAGTGCTCCCAGCACAATATCACAATTCTGCATTTCTAGCCAGCACAAGGGTTCAGCAAGCCAATGCACAATATCACAATTCTGATAACAGTTTCAATTTTGAGTACACATAATTAAAATATGCAAATTGATTGAGCTATAATAGTTTTGATGTATTTTTATAGTTATGTAGTTCTGCTAAAAGCAAGTTGGAAACTATTATTAGCAAAACATTTTAGCACCTACTCAATGTTTATATCCAAAATTTAAGCATCCAGTTTGTTAGACAAAAGAAATATATGCAAGCAACATCACGAAGAACTCTCCATAAGTTAATTTTCCCAGATGAATTGGACTGTACAACAAGCTCACTTTTGAAAACAAATTACACCAGGCGTGATACACCAAAGAAGAACCTGGAAAAAATGAAGTTCAACTCCTCATCAGCATAACATCAAACATGTTATGGGCAGAATCTAAATAGAAGCACACATTTATTTGGGAATGATGCAGCTACTGATCCGAGAAAGGGAGAGGAGCAGTACCACCCCATGACCAACAGTATAAAGGGAGATGAAAGGCAGCTCTACCTGTTGTTGCAGTGTGTGCATAGCAAGTCACCAAAGAGCAGTAGCGTGTGTGCGTGCAGCAGACATGAGAGAACTAGAGAGCTGCTCGCATTCGGCAAGAAGGGCAGGTTGGCCGCCATGCCAGCTGGGCTTCACTTGCTTGCCAGGAACTACCAACGACGAGCTGCAAATGGTTATGGTTATCAGCAACTCGACAAGGCAGAGCAACCAACAGCTTGTAAGTAGTAAATTGCAGCGTATCTCAAAGGCAAAACGTGCCTTAAAAGTAAGACTAGCCAGATGTGGTGCTATCTTCTCAAGCAAGGATCGAATCCATGACAAATCTATCTACATGTACAGGATTAGAGCCGGATTTCTCCGTAAATTCGTGTCAGCAATAAGCAAGCAGTTGCGCATGCGGAAGCTCAAACAAGGAATGAATGAGAGTGACTAGCAGAACTGCAGAAGTCGCAACGCGAATCTACTCGATGCATTGGAAAAAAATATATATCCCCAGCCCTCCCCTTTTGGGCAGGGACACGCCGGCTACGAGATCTGGAGCTCGGCCACCCAGCAGCACGCGAAGGCAGGACTGGGCCGGAGCACCAAAAGCGCAGTGACTCCGACGAAGACAGGCACCTAGGCTTGACTAAACCGTCAGCAGCGGCGTAGGCACGGGCAAGCAGGTAGGCAGGCGGGCGGCCGAATCCGACGGGGATGGGCCCCGCGCAAGGAGGCGCCCGGCGAGCCGCGCCAAGGGATCGGGCAGATCCGAATCGGGAGGCGTGCCAAGCAGGCCGCGATCTGACCGGCCCAAGCGCGGAGACGCGGGCCGCTAGGAGGCGAGCGGGGCGGATCGGGAGGGACTTCTTACCGCGGCCGGGCGGTCGGGGCGAGGAGACGGCGAGGCGCCTCCCTCCTGGCGGAGATGCGCTCGACGAACCTTGCGGAGCAGGACCACGTGTTTGACCTCGAGCACGGGTGGTTAGGATTTGGTGCTCAGGTGGATGACCTCGAGCACGAAGTGCTTGTGGGCGAGCACGCAGTGGTGGCCTTGGCGTCTGCAAAGCAACATCCATCGCGAGGCCTGTGGATGGGCGCGGGAGAGGGGGGTCGAACTCCACCGGAGGGAGGTGGCTGACGCGCGCAGGAAT
>NC_041390.1:551781366-551817097 GCF_002162155.2 Triticum dicoccoides
GGCGGGAGCCGGATTGGATCTGGGAGGGAGAACACGGATCTCGGTGGGCGTCGCTGCGGGACGGGGAGGAGGTGGCGGCGGCGAGGAGCCGAGGAAGGAGGAGTGCGGGTTAGGGTTTGGGAAGGATGGGATCGGGGGTGGGTGGGAGACGAGAGGGGGTGTGGGAGGGATGGGATCGGGGTGGGTGGGTCTATGGGGTTTCCCCTTTTCATTTTCTTCTTTTTTGTTCTCTATAGATAAATGGATGGATGGATGTGGGATGATGGATGGATGGATGGGCGCCATGTCATCAATCCGTGTCAAACCAACTCCACCAATGGGAATAAAGTATATGTGATTTGTGTATTTTATTTTGTTTTTCTTCTACTTTTGCACATGAAAAATTAAAAAAAATGGTCTCACATTGTGAACAAGTTTGTATCTTGAATGACCAAAAATGTTGACTAAGGAATTTTTCATTTTCTTTGCACGAAAAAATCATTTTCCATTTTTCGAATGCCCAAAATGCGGTTTTTTTGTGAAGAACCTACCAAATAATTGTTGCAAAATTGGACCAAAACAATTTTATAAAATATTAGACCATATTTAATTCACAATTAACCAAATGGAAGGGTGTCAAAAGCTTTTATCCACCTCTCGTGAAAAAGACAAATTTCTGCCGATTCAGCTGGAAGCGGGTCAAATTTGAACTGGAGCTGCCTCATAGTTTGCTCTTTATTTTTTCCAAAAATCATTTCTAGGTACATAAGTATCTATTTAATCAGAGAAACATCAAAAGTTTTGCAATATTCAACCACTAGCTAGGAACGGTCAAGCCCGCCGTTTTGACAGCATTTTGAAACGGGCAGAAAAATTAAAAAAAAATCAAAAAATTGGGAAACATTCGCATTGTGTCATTATATGTGACCAAGTTTCCAAGAAAAATAATAAACTTGTAATACGACAATTATTTTAAAAAAGTGTTCTCAGAAATGAGCTATCACGCGTGAAGATTCAGGGTTTTCAAGCCAAACGATCAATCTTATGGCCACATTCATGGCATAGTTTGTTCAAATGATCTCATATTGTGCACAAGGGTGCATCTTGGAATTCCAAACAATGTTGCCTAAGGGAGTTTTCATTTTCTTTGCACGGAAAATTCATTTTCCATTTTTTGAGTGCCCGAATTGAGTTCTTTTTGTGAAGGACCTACCATATATTTGTTGCAAAATTGGACCAAATTATTTTTATAAAATACTAGGCCATATTTGATTAACAATTGACCAAATGGTTGGGTGTCAAAAGTTTTGATCCATCTCTCGTGAAAAAGACAAATTCTCGCTGATTCAGCTAGAAGCGGGTCAAATTTGATCTGTAGCTGCCTCATAGTTTGCTCTTTATTTTTTCCAAAAATCATTTCTAGTTACATAAGTATCTATTTAATCAAAGAAACACCAAAAAAATTCCAAGATTCAACCACTAGCTAGGAATGGTCAAGCCCGTCGTTTTGACCGCATTTTGAAACGGGCATAAAAAATTCCAAAAAAAATCAAAAAATTGGAAAACCTTCACATTGTGTCATTATATGTGACCAAGTTTCCAGGAAAAATAATAAACTTGTAATACGGTAATTATTTTAAAATAGTGTTCTCAGAAATGAGCTATCATGTGTGAAGATTCATGTATTTCAATCCAAACGATCAATCTTATGGCCACATTCATGGCATAGTTTGTTCAAATGATCTCATATTGTGGACAAGGGTGAATCTTGGAATTCCAAACAATGTTGCCAAAGGGAGTTTTCATTTTCTTTGCACGGAAAATTCATTTTCCATTTTTCGAGTGCCCAAAATGAGGTTTTTTTGTGAAGGACCTACCATATATTTGTTGCAAAATTGTACCAAATCATTTTTATAAAATACTAGGACATATTTAATGCACAATTGACAAAATGGTTGGGTGTAAAAATTTTTGATCCACCTCTCGTGAAAAAGGCAAATTTCCGCCGATTCAGTTGGAAGCGGGTCAAATTTGAACTGCAGCTGCCTCATAGTTTACTATTTATTTTTTTCAAAAATCATTTCTAGGTACATAAGTATCTATTTAATCAGAGAAACACCAAAAAAATTCCAAGATTCAACCACTAGCTAGGAACGGTCATTCCCGCCGTTTTGACCGCATTTTGAAACGGGTATAAAAAATTCAAAAAAAATCAAAAAATTGGGAAACCTTCGCATTGTGTCATCATATGTGGACAAGTTCCTAGGAAAAATAACAAACTTGTAATACGGCAATTATTTTAAAAAAGTGTTCTCAGAAACGAGCTATCATGTGTGGAGATCAATGGCTTTCAAGCCAAATGATCAATCTTATGGCCACATTCATGGCATAGTTTGTTAAAATGATCTCATATTGTGCACAAGGGTGCATATTGGAATGGCAAACAATGTCGCCTAAGGAAGTTTTCATTTTCGTTGGACGAAAAAACCAGTTTCCATTTTTCGAGTGCCTGAAAGGAGGTTTTTTTGTGACGGAACTACCAAATAATTGTTGCAAAATTGGACCGAATCATTTTTATAAAATACTAGGCCATATTTAATGCACAATTGACAAAATGGTTGGGTGTAAAATTTTTTGATCTACCTCTCGTGAAAAAGACAAATTTTCGCCGATTTAGCTGGAAGCGGGTCAAATTTGAACTGCAGCTGCCTCATAGTTTGCTATTTATTTTTTCCAAAAATCATTTCTAGTTACATAAGGACCTATTTAATCATAAATACATGGTTTGGTGGCGATACGTCGAGGTTTGGGCGGTGGCCGAGGGCCTCAACTCTAGAGCGCGTAAACTCGCATGCCCGTCGCATGGTCACCGCGTGACCGTAATGTTGCCATGTGTTCTGGGCGGCTTAGGCATGTCTAGTGGGTTGGGCACTCCCCAGATTGGTGCTAGGAAGAAAATTACAACATAAGATTTTCACGAGAAGACCGATCGATGCTCAAACATGAATTAGCAGCCAAGTGTTTGATTAGCGGTACGGGAAATGCACATGGCCAATGGGCGTGAGTTTTGGCTGAGGATGATCATCTACTAAGGAGAATGTCTTCACAAATTTTTAGCTCAAAAGGAGGATCCTAGGTGGTACTTTCTTTGCAAAGTACCACGCTGGACAAAAATATGAATGTTGAAGCTGGGCTCAAAATAATGAATGGATTGAGCTGAAATTTTGTGGAGGATGGTTATTTGGGCATAGGAAAGCATTGTAGAAAATTGATACCATTTGGACATGCCAAAGTAGTACTTCCTTCACAATGCTCTTCTATGGAAAGAAACTTGGGAAAACTAGTGAGAGAGATTGGATGAATGAAATGAGCTCAAAATTGGTGTAGGTAAGTTACTTAGGTATGGTCAGGTGCTGGTCAATTTTCAGATCATTTGGGTAAGCCTAGCTAGTACTTACTTCACAAAGCTTCTCTCAAGGTAGAAACTTTGGAAATTTCCCGAGAAAGATTTACTAGGAAAATTGAGCTGAATATTTTCATGTGGCAATGATTTGGGTATGGAAGAGTGCCCGAAAAGTTTGAGGGTAATAGGAGGGGTCTATATAACACTTGCTTTGCAACGTGCCAATTTGGCCATAAAATATAAATTGAACCTGGGCTCACATAGATGATTTGACTGAGCTGCAATTTGGAGGAGGGTGATAATTTGGGCATATGAAGAAACTGTATAAATTTCATGTCATTTAGAGATATAAAAAAGGTACTTCCTTCACAATGCTTCTAGGTGGACAAAAACTTTGGAAATTTGCCGAGGAAGATTTGCTAGGCAAATGGAGCTGAATTTTGTCATGCGGTAATGATTTGGATAGGAAAGAGTGCCCAAAAATTCGTAGGGCAATCAAGAATATATAAATAGCACTTCCTTCATAAAGTGTTGTTGTGAACATAATAGGAAAATGAATATTGTTGAATTAGTTTTGAACTAGGCAAGGAAGGATTTTTACATATTTGATGAAGATATGACCCAAACAATTTATGAGATTTTTTTGGGAATTTGGGGAATGATAGAAATATAGGTTGCTTCACAACCTAGGGCAAAAACTGCCACATGGACATGACACATAGGCAAAACTGATGAGATGGCGCCTAGTCATCACAACCCACCACAATCTACAAGGTTATGACCATCTATATTGGTCATTAACAACTAGAAATAAGGCAGCGAACTAGCACTGTTTGCTTTGTGACCATTTCGCGTAAGGAAATTACGACCTTTCTGAGCAAAATGGTCGCAATGGTTTAGGGTTTGAAGCCCCCTAAACAGCTTTTGACCAATTGGTCTAAAATGGTCATAAATTTATGACCAATTCTTCGAGGGTCACTGACAGAAGGTCATAAGTTGACATATTTCTTGTAGTGAAAAACTCTAGCAAACGAACTATACGATCTTGTGCTATGTTTAGGATTGGGTCTTGTCCATCACATCATTCTCCTAATGATGTGATCTCGTTATCAATGACATCCAATGTCCATAGTCAGGAAACCATGACTATCTGTTGATCAACGAGCTAGTCAACTAGAGGCTTACTAGGGACATGTTGGTGTCTATGTATTCACACATGTATTACGATTTCCGGATAACACAATTATAGCATGAATAAAAGACAATTATCATGAACAAGGAAATATAATAATAATCCTTTTATTATTGCCTCTAGGGCATATTTCCAACATCGCCCAATGCGGACTCACTCAATTCTGACTCGCACAATATTTCGAACGTCGCGGCGGGATCCAAGTAGCGTGCTGGCTAAGCCTCCAGGCCGCCGCCCGTTCTAGGCCTGTCATGCAACGACACGTGGCTGGGCCGTCCTGCCAGCCTACGCGAGCGACGGGACATGCCCATAGGCAGGGCCCACCACTACCGCGCCTCGGCGCCCGAGCGGATCCGTTGCGACCCCGGCGGACGGTTGGGATCCCTTGGAGTTACTGCGTGCAGTAACTTTATCGTGGAGCGTGGGGGTCGTGGGGTCGTGGGCGCAGTAAATACCCACGCCCGCCCCCTGGGCTTCGCAGCCCACGGGGCTATAAGTAGGGGGAAGAGGGGGGCAAGCGCGCCCCTCCTTCCCACCACTCCTCACTTTCTTCCTCCTCACTGCTCCTCGCTCTCCTCCTTCTTCTTCTTCTTCGCTCCGCCGCGCGCCCAAGCTCAGGCGAACGCCGCGGCGATCAGCTCGCGATGAGTTCTTCCTCCGCCGCCGCGCCTCCCCCGGTGTGCTCTGGCACCTGGGACGGCTCCGAAGTTCACGATGACCACATCGAGTTCCTCCGCCGGACTCGTCGGCTCCTCGGCGAGGATCACGTGCAGGTGCGTCTTGCACCGAAGGGGGAGATCTCCCCCGCGCCACAGGAGGGCGAGCGGGTCATCTTCCGCTCGCACTGCCTGTGTGGGTTGGGGCTGTCGGTGAGCAGTTTCTTCCGATCCTTCCTGGAGTTCTACGGCCTCCAGCCGCACCACCTCACCCCCAACACAGTGGTGCTGCTGTCCGCCTTCGTGGCCTTGTGCGAAGGCTTCCTCGGAGTCCTCCCCACCCTCGAGCTTTGGGGGGAGTTCTTCTTCTCCAAGCTCGGCACCCAGGCCACGGGCCTGCCGGCTCAGTGCGGCGCTTTCATCGCCGTGCGAAGGTTGGGGGCCGACAATCCCTTCCCCTCCGTCTTGCTGATAAAGTCAGTGAGGATGTGGCAGAGATCCTACTTTTACGTCAGGAACATCTCTGCGAGGGGGGACTAGGTCAACCTGCCGGCTTTTGAAGCCGGCCCGCCGGCTGGGCGACTGCCCAACTGGTCGTACCGGGCCAAGTCGCTGACGCCTGCGGGAGCCGGCGCCATCGCACGACTCTGAGTGCTGATGCAGTCGGAGGGTTTGACTGGTCCAGACCTGCTGGCCGCCTTCGTGGCGCGTCGAGTTCTCCCACTCCAAGGCCGCCCCCACATGATATGCCAGATGAGCGGGCACCGCGACTCGAGTCGGATGTGCACCAAGGACATGCCTCACAAAGAGGTGGCCTTCATGGTGAACTACCTCTCGGACAGCAAGCTCCTGGAGGATTGGCGGTTCGGCAAGGAGCCGTACTCCCGCGCCAACTCCCCGCCCGTGGTGAGTTGCCTTTCCCTTCTTTCTTTGGATTGTCTTCTCTCTCACCGAGTTTGTTTTGACTAGTCAGCTTTGGCCAGAATCCCCTCCTCCACCCGCCAGCCGGCACCTCGGGGCCGGCCCGTGAGTTCCTCGCCGATCGGGCGGAGAGCGACGTCGACGACCCCGATCTGGGGGCGGCGGCTCTGGAGGACGACACCGAGGGAGGAGGAGGAACAATAGGCGACTTCAGGCCTTCGGCTACTTTCGCCGACTGGCCTGACGACGACGCCGAGGGGGAAGTCGCCCCCCGCCATCGGCCAGGAGCCAGCCAGCCTGGCGCGGGCTCTTCTGCCGCGCCGGGTGCTCCAGGCGGCGGGAAGAAGCGCATGGCCGTGCCGACCTTGTTCGGCAGTCGGCCGAAGAAACCCAAGGGTTCGGCTGCGGCGACCCGGCGGGACAAGGCGGCCGCGAAGGCCATCCGCTTCTGTAAGGAAGTGAAGAAGCCGCCATTGGTCTCCGCGTGAGTATTCTGACTCAATGCTTTATTCTTTCTTTGTGACTCTGTCTAAGTCTTTACTTGCTCCCCTTGCTTCAGGGCTCCCCTCACTCTTGAGAGGGTCACCGCCGCCTCCGTCATGGGGTCAGCGGAGACGTCTGCCACCACTCAGCGGATTGACCCCGCTGCCGACCTCCAGGAGGTGACAGAGCGGAATGCGCAGGAGAAGCGCAATGAAGAAGAGGCCGTTCGCCTGGAGAAGGCGGAGGCTGACAGGGCGGAGGCCTCCGCCAAGAAAAAACTGGCGGAGGCCGAAGCCGCCGCCGCGACGAAGCGGCAGGCTGAGGAAGCTGCACGCCGCCAATCGGCGGTGTTCGTCACCTTGTTGAACTCTGCGTCGCCGCCTCCGGAGTTCACGGGGCAGACTGGAGAAGCCAGCGGGGAGAACCACGTCGTGGAGAGGGAAGGCGGCGACCCCTCTACACCGGACGTGAACGTTCCGCCGCCGCCTCCGCCGTCGTCTGAAGGTGAGCAAGGCAAGCAGCCAACGGACCCTCCGGTGCCGCCGACCGAAGACGAGGCCGTGGCGAGGCTACTCCTCCAAGTCGGCTCGCCAACGCGCCACCGTCTGGAGAAGGCGACTTGGGTCTTGCCGGCGGAGGACGGAGGACGGAGGGCGAGGCGGAGGACGGAGGCGAGGCGGAGGCACCAGAAGACGTAGGAGACGGCCAGCCTCAGCTCGACCGCGCCTCCAGCAACGAGCCGCGTGCGACCGAGTCGACTACCGCCGGAGGCGATCAAGCCGAGACTACCCAGCCGACCGCCCCGACGCCTGATGCTGGCGCCTCCTCCGACCCTCCGAATCCGTTTGCTGCTTCCTAAGCTGCCGCTATATCTTTATTTTGTCTGCTTCAGTAGTCTTTGAAGAACTTGTTAATTCGCACAATTCCAGCCGCGGGGTGTATTTTGAACTTCTGCTCGAAGATTCGGCCAAGGGCCTATGTTATGTAAATATATTTATCCGAGTTCTATCTTTTCTTGCTCGTTGCTCTTTTGGCTTTTTTCCTTTGCTGCTTTCTCTTAGTTGCTTGCCTTGCCAATCGGACAGCCGCTCTGCGGACTGCCGCTGGATCAAATGCTTGGCTACTTTGGGAAGGCAAGTACTTAGCCGTTTTTAAGAGTTTTTTGAGCAAGTTGAATAGAAGACGGTAATCCGACTATTCGAGAGTCGGTTTGCGAGAAAGGCTGGAAGCTGTCTTGAGCTATGTTTTATGCTTTGAGTCCTTAACCAATTTTCATGCGAACGCCCATTCTACCTTACCTCTGCCCACCGTACAGTCGCTCTGCGAGCTGCGGCTTCTGACAGAAGACGGTTTAGGTGTTACACACTACTTGTCTGACTGCAGGAAGCATTTCATAGTGCAAGGCGGCAAGTCCTCGGGCCGACTTGTCGAGCTCGGTGCCAAGCGGCATGACAAAGAATAACATACTTGTAGGCATAATTTTTATCATACAGACAAAAGAGGGTAGTTCCCGAGCTCGTCTCGGGGGCCCCGAAGTCTTGGTACTTTAATATAAAAGGTAGCATGGTACATACTGCATCAACTGTAAAATCTTCGGAGGAGATTTGCATTCCATGGCCGCTCTGTCTCCTTGCCGGAGTCGTCCCTCTTGCGTGCTCGGGGCTTCTGAGCGTCAATCAGGTAGTAGGAATCGTTGCCCAGTACTTTGGTGATGATGAAAGGGCCTTCCCAAGGCGCCGACAGCTTGTGCTGGCCGGCTGTTCGCTGGATCAGCCGGAGCACAAGGTCGCCTTCTTGGAAAGATCTTGGCCTTACCTTCCTGTTGTGGTATCGGCGCAGGCTCTGCTGGTAGATGCTGGACCGGCTGAGTGCCAATAGCTGGCCCTCTTCCAGCAGATCGACGCCATCTTGTCGTGCTTCTTATGCTTCCTCCTCGGTGTACATGGTGACTCGTGGGGAGTCGAACTCTATGTCCGTTGGGATGACGGCTTCGGCACCATAGACGAGGAAGAAAGGCGTGAAGCCGGTTGACTTGTTTGGAGTCGTGTGGAGGCTCCAGAGGATGGCTGGTAGCTCATCGAGCTAGCAGCCAGCGGAACGCTCCAGAGGCTCGATCAGCCGGGGCTTGATGCTGGACAGGATGAGGCCGTTTGCTCGCCCCACCTGGACGTTTGACTGCGGATGGGCGACGGACGCTAGGTCCAGTCGGATGCCTTGTGTTGCGCAGAAACGGGCCAAGGCGCCTTTGGCGAAATTTGTGCTATTGTCGGTGATGATGTTGTGTGGTATGCCATACTGAATTGTGATATCGGCGATGAAAGTCACTGCAGTTGGACCGTTCAGCTTCTTGATTGGCTTTGCTTCTATCCACTTGGTGAACTTGTCCACTACGACAAGTAAGTGAGTTAAGCCACCTCGTGCTGTCTTGAATGGTCCCACCATGTCTAGACCCCAAACTGTGAAAGGCCAGACAATGGGGATGGTCTTGAGTGCAGAAGCTGGCTGGTGCGGCTTGGAGCTGAACTTCTGGCACCCTTTGCATCTTTGGACCAACTCCTTGGCCTCTTCCAAGGCGGTTGGCCAGAAGAAACCGTGTCGAAAGGCTTTTGAGACGAGTGCTCTTGAAGCCGCATGGTGGCCGCACTCGCCTTGATGGATGTCTTTGAGAATCGCTTGGCCTTGCTCTGGCTCTACGCAGCGCTGGTAGACACCAGTGATGCTGCGCCTGACCAGCTCTCTGTTGACTATGGTGTAGGCTGCCGCCCGACATTGTATTTGCCGAGCTGAGGTCTCATCAGTCGGCAGCTCTTTGTTCACCAGGAATTTGAGGATGGGCTGGGCCCATGAGGGTGCTGCTATTTCTTTGACTGCCAGAACTGCGACTTGGACGAGGGCGGTTGGGCTGGGAGGCGGCAGGTTGGAGTCAACAACCGCTTGCTAGGTTAATGAAGTCCCCAGACCGACTGACACGGCCCTTGGGTCGAGTGCTGGAGTCTTCATGTCCGCTGCCACAGTCCCTGGGCCGGGTTCGACTGTGGCAGCTTTGGAGTCATCCGCCAAAATCCCCGTATCGACTGCCGGAGCTCTGGAGTCGGATCCAACATCTTCGGGAGGAGCCGGCACAAAAATGGAGTCTGATTCTGGTGAAGGCTTGACAGACGGCTTGAGGAGGCGTTGAAGGGCGACGCTAGATGGTATTGCTTGGCGGGTGGAGCCGATTCGTGCCAAGGCATCTGCTTGGTCGTTGTCGTTTCTTGGCACATGGAGAAACTCGCACCCTTCGAAATACCCGCTGAGTTGCTACACGAGGAAACGGTAACTCGCCATGTTTGCATCTTTTGCGTCCTAGTCGCCAGATGATTGCTAGACCACTAAGTCTGAGTCACCATAACACAAGATCCGGCGGATGCCAAGTTCTTTGGCAAGCCGGAGCCCGTGAATGAGCGCCTCGTACTCGGGACGTTGTTGGAGGTGGCAAAGTGGATTTGCAGCGCGTATTTGAGCTTGTTGCCTTTGCGAGAGGTGAGGACGACGCCGGCTCCCAAGCCAGTGCGCATCTTGGAGCCGTCGAAATGCATCCGCTAATGGGTGGAATCAGGCGCTGGAGGTAGGTACTGGGTCTCGGTCCAGTCGACGAGGAAGTCGGCCAGTGCTTGTGACTTGATAGCGGTGCGGGGCTGGTAGTGGATGGTGTAGGAAGCCAGCTCTATGGCCCATTTGGCCACTCGGCCAGAAGCATCTCGGCTACCAATGATCTCGGCAAGCGGGGCCGTGCAGACCACCGTGATTGGATGCTCTTGAAAGTAAGGCTTCAATTTCTTGGCAGCAAAGTGTATGCCATAGCACATCTTCTGGTAGTGGGGGTAGTTCTGCTTGGAGGTTGACAGTACCTCGCTCAGGTAATATATTGGTCTCTGGATAGGTAGCGCCTTGCCTTCCTCCTTGCGTTCCACTATAATGACCGTGCGGACTACCTGGCTGGTGGCGGTGATGTACAGGAGCATAGGTTCCTTGGGGGTCGGAGCCGCCAGGGCGGGTGGAGTAGTCAGCATCTTCTTCAACTGGAGAAAAGCTTCGTCTGCCTTATGGTTCCACTCGAAAAAGTGGTCTTCTTCATGAGTTGGTATAAGGGGAGAGCTTTCTCGCCCAGCCGACTGATGAATCGGCTGATGGACGCCAAGCAGCCGGTGAACTTCTGCACATCCAGCAGTCGGCTGGGTACCTCCATTCTCTCAATGGCCTTGATTTTTACTGGGTTGCATTCTATGCCGCGTTCAAAGACCAGGAAGCCTAGGAGCTGGCCGGCTGGTACTCCGAAGACACACTTCTCGGGGTTGAGCTTGATCTGGAATCGGCGCAGGTTCTCAAAGGTCTCCTTGAGGTCTTCCAGCAGTGTTCCATGCTTTTCCGTCTTCACTACCACGTCGTCCACGTAGACGTGGGCGTTCCTGCCGAGCTGCTTGAGGAGGCACTTCTGCATGCAACGCTGAAAGGTGGCGCCGGCATTCCTTAAGCCGAACGTCATGGTGAGGTAGCAGAAGGCTCCAAACGGCGTGATGAAGGCGGTCTTCAGTCTGTCAGCCGGGTTCAGCTTGATCTGGTGATATCCTGAGTATGCATCCAAAAAACTCAACAGCTCGGATCTGACTGTGGAGTCTATCACCTGATCGATTCTTGGTAGAGCAAATGGGTCCTTGGGGCAGGCCTTGTGGAGGCTCATGTAGTCAATACACATTCGCCACTGCTTGTTCTTCTTTAGTACCAGGACCGGATTTGCTAGCCATTCTGGAAAGAACACTTCCATAATGAAGCCGACTGCTAGGAGTCGGGCTATCTCTTCTCCGACAACTCTTCTCTTCTCTTCTGATAGGCGGCGCAGGGGCTGCCTGACCGGCTTTGCATCAGATCGGACATGTAACTTGTGCTCGGCGAATTTCGTCGGTACACCTGGCATGTCTTTGGGGGACCATGCGAAGATGTCCCGATTCTCACGGAGGAAATCGACGAGCTCGCCTTCCTATTTGCTGTCGAGGTTTGCCCCTATGACGGCATACCTCTCTGGGTGCTCCGGATCCAAGGGTATCTTCTTTGTCTCTTTGGCCGGCTTGAACGAACCCTCAGCCTCCGACTCTTTTGGGTTGGGCGATACCTCAGGCTGCTTGCCGGCCATCGCCACAACTCGCTCAAGGAGCCGCTTCTCGGCCGCGATTACCAGGGACTCGGCCAGCTGACTGCTCTCAGCCGCGGAAGCAGACGACTTCCGGTAGTCGCCAGCCATAGTCAGAATTCCCCTGGAACTGGGCATCTTCATCTTGAGGTAGGGGTGGGCATAAAAACCAAGAACCAAAGACCGGAGCCGAAAAAACTGAGACCGAAGCCGAAAAAACAGATAACCGAAACTTCGGTTGGTCATTCGGTCAGCAAACAGCAGAAACCGAAATTAATTCGGTGAGTTCGGTCACTGGAGTCTATTAACCGAATCTCCCGAATGAACCGAGTATTTTAGTAGCAATATATTATTAAAGCCCATCCAGCTAAGCCTAATAGCCCATCCATGTTAATTGGCCATACCGATCAGTAAACGACAATGTTTCCCAACCTTTTATTCCCCTTAAAAATAGATGTCCTGGCCTCATGCAATGCATGCGATGGCCCACTTCCTAACCGCTTTGCTACCCAGCAGATTTTTATAGTCGCACCTCGCACGATGCACCACGAGACAAGCTTGCACTTCTCAGTTAAAAAAAAAGTCTGGCGTCCAGCGCTCAGCGCCCAGTGGGGTTCTCCGGGGCCAGTGCCCAGCGGCATCTGCTCCCTCTCACTCGCGCGCTTCTGCATCTTGTTTTTTCTACCCTGACATACTTTGTCGCTGGGCTTCAATCTCTGACGGCAGGTGCTACTGAAGTGTATCGGTCCTGCTCGGTCAACCCGAGAACTGAACCGAATTACTGCTGCATCGAATCCTCGGTTATCTCTTTTCTAGATAACCGATCGGGTAGCATATTCTCTAAACCGAAATTAAAAATAACCCGAAATACCGAATCGAATAGTTCGGGGGAACCGAATGCCTAGGCCTATCTTGAGGTAGGCGTAGTGGGGGACCGCCATGAACTTGGCCAAGGCGGGTCGGCCAAGTAGCGCATGGTACGGGCTCTCAAGGTCCACCACCTCAAACCAAACAGACTCTCTGCGGAAGTGATCTTTGTCTCCAAAGAGGACGTCCATCAGGATCTTGCCGATTGCCAAGCAGGAAAGCCCAGGAATAATGCCGTGGAACATAGTTCGGCTGTTCTGAAGCTGTCTTTGCTTGATTCCTAACTTCTCCATGGTGTCCTTGTACAGGATATTGATGCCGCTGCCTCCGTCTATCAGAACTCGCGAGAAACGCGCGGCTCGTCTGTCTGTAGCAAAGGTGGCATCCAGGACCAAGGCATAGGAGCCCGGACTCGGCATCACTTCTGGGTGGTCAGCCCTGCTCCAGCTGATGGGCTTCTTGGACCAGTGCATGAACTCTGGCGTCTCCGACGCTACTGCATTCACCTCTTGTCGCTGCAGCCGCCTACTGCGTTGATCATCAGCCACACTGGTGAACACCGCATAGGCTCCGTGCTCTTCAGGGTATTCGTCTTGTACCGCACCGACTGGCCTGACAGCCGACTATTGAGGCGGCGGCGGAGGCGGCTGCCCAGCAGGCGGGGGAGGCAGGAGGCCGTCTCCCTTGGCGATCCTGGTGAGCCAGTGGCACTTTCGGGTGGTGTGATTCGACGGCTTTGCGCCGCTATGGAACTTGCAAGGTCCATCCAAGGTCTACTCATAGGAGAAGGCCGGCAACCAGTTTGGCTTGCCTCCTTTCTGTCGCTTGGGAGGGGGCTGCTCATCTGGCTGCTGGGCTTCAATGGTCGCGACCTGCCGGCTGCTGGAAGCCGGCTGCGGGGCCTTGCGCTTGTGGTCGCCCTGCTGTTGTCGCCGGCTGGCGTCTGCCGCCGGAGTTCTTGGAGCTTAAGGAGCCACTTTGCCAGTTGTGCTGATTTGAATCTCCGCCTTTGGAGGAGTCGGCCGTGGTGTACTTGTCCGCTATGATCAGCAGCTCGTCGAGGGTTTCTGGCTCGTCGCAAAGGAGCTTGTGCTTGAGGAGGGTGCCTTCTCTACACCCGGCTGTGAAGTACTCGATGGCCTGCACCTCGTGCACGCCCTCATAGGAGTTCTGAAGCTCGGCCCAACGTGTGAGGTAATCGCGAGTCGACTCGTCCGGGCCTTGCACGCACAAGGAGAGCTGACGAGGCTTGGGGGGACGCTTGTACGTGCTGGTGAAGTTGTGGACGAATGCTTCGGTGAAGTCGACCCAGCTATTGATGCTGCGGGGCTTTAGGCTGTTCAGCCATGTCCGGGCCGTGCCCTGGAGCATGAGCGGAACGTACTTTACGGCGACATGCTTGTTGCCGTTTGCTATGCTGACAGCCGTGGAGTAGTCGACTAGCCAGTCTTCCGGCTTCACGGAGCTGGTATACTTGGGCGTGTCTCTTGGGAGCGTGAACCCTCTGGGAAAGGGCTCGTCCCGAATGCGGGGCCTGAAACAAGGCAGACCCAGCTCGTCTTCTTCTTCCAGCGCTAAGGATCGATGAAGTCGGTCGATCCGGTGGCGGGTGTCATTCCCTCCAACTCCCTCTCGGCGGCCAAGGCGGTCGCCGAGAGTCGGATGGTCAACAGGCGGCAGGGAGACTCGCCTCTCCTTGCGGGGAGGGGGAGGCGGACAGTCGTCCCGTCGTTCCACTGCTCTCGGGCGGCCATCTCGGTCGCGCTCTATGGTAATGCGAGTCCGATTGTGGCTGACAACGGGCTCCTTATCTCTTCTTCCTCGGGCGCCGCCAGTCGGCATCCAAGACGTCGCGCCTTGATCTTAGTGAAGGTCATCGTTTGACCGCTGCGGCGCCACCGTGCGGCAGCCGACCTCGTTCTGCGCGGCGGCCACATCGAGGAGCCACTGGACTCGCTCCATCATGAGGCGGCGCTCTTCGCCCTCGAAATTGTCCAGCTCATTCGCCACTGCCTGGGCGGCTCGGATGTTCTCCGCTGGTGTAGGTACACAGGGCGGCTTGCCCAAACAGGTTGGCGATGGCTACGCCAGGCTGCTGGACCGCGCTAAAGCGACTGGGCCCTGCCGGGGCCGGTGAGCCGCCGACGGCGCGATCCATCTCCCGCTGGTAGGCTTCTGACAAGCGCCTCATGCTGGCCAGCTTCTTCACGCCTTCAACGAGCTGAAGGCAGCGCGCCTCCAATGTCTCTGCGTCAGCGTCTTCCGGAATGGGCGCAGTTAGGTCTTGCAGCGCCGCGCCGAGTGAGTCGTGCGCTCCTCCGCCGGGGAGCTCGTCATGACTGATGACTAGCACCTCGGTGACGGTGCTTTCGTTGCTCTCCGCGCGAGGGAGAGGTTCGTCGTAGACCACCACATTGGTGGGGAACGCGTCGAGCGACGCGGTGTCAGAGTCGACCAGCATCGGGTCGGTGGAGCCTACAGACTCCAAGTCTACGGCAGGCTCGCCGAAAACATGGAGTTGATCGAGGAGGCCCGCGAGGAGGTTCTCAAGGCTGCCCGTGCCTGCGTTGGACGCAGGTTCGTCGGAGAGGCGGACCTCGCTAACAAGTTCGGCCAAGGAGCTGGCCGCGCAGGTGATCTCAATGCTGCTTAGCGCGTCGGTGCAAACTCTGTCTGGCGTGCCTGGCTGGCTGCGCTCGCCAGGGAGGAAAAGGGTTCCCGTCCAGAACAGATCTCCGGACGGCGGTGCACCAGGCCCCACGGTGGGCGCCAAATGTCGGGGGTTTGGTGCGACATATGCCAAAGGATGGCTTATCATGGTGGGGGCGAGTAGAACGTCGCCGGTGCCTGGAAACGGGATGAGGCGAAAACATGCACGCCGATGAATCTTACCCAGCTTCAGGGCTCTCCAAGGAGATAATACCCCTACTGCTGCTCTGCGGGGTCTCCGCATGATCACTATGGCAAAGTGTTTACACGATTGCTCCTTGAGCTGTTTCTAGGGGGTAGGAGAGGGCAAGGCTAGCTCTCTCCCTTCTATATGATCTGGTCTAGAGCTAATGGGTTCCAACCCTTTGCATGGGTGCCCTGGGGGGTTTATATAGGCCTACACCCCAGGGGTACAACGGTAATCTGGCTGGATGCGGGCCCAGCCGTTAGCGCCTCTGACCTCCGTCTTCTCTGCCGACCGCTAGGGCCCGCCGGCTGGCGGGCCCCGCTGACTGGCCTGGTACGGAGCCGAGAGGCCGCGTCCGCCGCGGGCGGGTCTTGCCGGCTGCTGATTACTGTAGCCGTGCTTCTGATGACGCGGGCTTGATCATGAGGTCGTGGCAACAGCCCCGCCGCCTGGCGGGCGATCACTAGTGCCACTCCCCATCACATCTTGATTAATGGCGCGTGGGCCCCGAGGGAGGGCTCGGCCGACTCCCAGGGGCCGACTCCCGACGGGTTCGACTAGTGGTCCTCTTGCCGTCTCCTGGGGTCTCACTGACTGGTGGAGCCCGCTGCCTCTAGGCCGTACAGACAAGCCGTCGTGGGTGCAGGATTCGGCCCTGCGGTGCTGATGTCAGGGCCGGCATGGCAACAGTGCCACGCCGCACGGAGATCTTCCGGGGTACGGCGTGCTATGGCCGTGCCTGCCCTTGGTAAGGGGCAGGGGCAGGCTTCATCGTTGCCACTCCCCTGTCCCGTCCCACTTGATGAGGTCGTGGGGGTGTTGGAGTCGCAGGCCGACTCCCCAAAGCCGGCTTCTCTGGAAGTCGCCAGTCGGGTGTCGGCTTTCCTCGAAGTCGTCTCTGGGACTCGGCCGTGAGTGATTAGTTGTCCATCTTGCCGTTGGCCTCTTGAAGGCGGCTCTTCGTCCTGGGGTCTTGAGGGGCGCAGCCTGCCCCGATGTCTTGAAAGGTTCTGGGGCTCGGGTTGGCCTACCCGTGGCCCATTACTCCGACATCGTGCTTGGTGCGGGTTTTCGCAGCTGCTCACCATCGAGCTCGACCTAGGCTACGATTGCTTGATCCTTCCATTCACCAGTGGCTATAGGAGTCCATCGCGTCTGGTCACCATTGCCATCTCTATCGCGCTATGGAATCTACTGGTGCTACTTGCCATCGCTTCCCTCATCTTCTCTTCGTTTCTTTCGCAAAGAGTGGCACGCGTGACAACCACCAGTGAGGGCCGGCGTGAGGCGGTTTGGTGGTCGCCTGTGCAAGGCAGCGTGGTCGTGGGTGGCAACACAGACGCAGGGTGACCACCGAGGAGGGGCGGCATGGCAACTCGGTGCGAGGCGGCGGCATGAGCGGCGGCATGTTGGTGGACGACGACACGAGTGGTGGGTGGCAGCACGATAGTCTCAGTCCGCATACTAACATTAGCATTTTACGGAAAATTCATTAGTGTTACCATGGAAATTTTATTATTATCAACATGGCAAATCTTTTTATTTAATGATCATGGCAAATTTGGTTACAACCTGCATGGGAATTTTCCAATCAAGTTTTCTTCAACTTCATGATTACCTAAGTCCAAAAAGATACCATTACTTTTATGACAATTCATTTGTGCAATCATGGCAATTTTATTACAATCAAGATGCAAGTTTAGGTTTTTTTATTTTAGGGAAGTATCTAATATAGATCCGGTAAGTAGGGGAAACTAGGTAGCAGATATGCTAGTTGGGCCCGACCCTTTCCATGACCGTAATAAAAATAAAAACAGTAAACAAGGAAGCTAGTTTTTTTTAAAAAAATCCTATATATTCCTCTTCAATCATGGTAGTACAACGAGCATCAGAAATAATGAAAATTACATTCAGATTGGTAGACCACCTAGCGACGACCAGGAGCACTGAAGCGAGCCGAAGGTGCGCCACCATCATCACCCCTTGTCTATTACGCAACTTTATTCTTGTAGACTCTGTCACTACAAATTTTGCTTTATTCAATGACAAAAACTCTAGTGACGAAATAGGAACCATCGCCTAAAATTATTTGCTGTGATGGTCCACCATCACGAGGTGTTTTCCTCTCGGGGCAGCGCCCTAGCCAGCTTTGATGACATTCTGGCCTGATTTTTGGCGACACATTTGGATGTCACTACACATGTCTATTTTCTGGGATGGTTCGTAGTGTCATATAAAATGTTGGTGTCACAAAAAATGATCGGCTGGTTAGAAAATGATTTAAAAATGGCAAGTTAGTGTTCAGAATGTAGTACCTTATAATTTCTGCCATCCAGAGTTTAGAGCATATTAGAATCAAATTTTCAAGGTATTTGTTGAGATGTTCGGTATGTTGGGATAGGAAAAAAATAGTGCAGTGGGCTTGAAAACAAAGTTTTGGTTGACGAAAATGAGGAGGGGGTGCGTGTACCTTTGGTTGTGAGAAAGTGGGTGACTATCATGGGGAGTGACGGCGAGCGCGCCTGATGTGGACTCCGCGGCATGAGGGGTGGAGGTTTATAGGTGTAGGGCGACAGGGAGGTGAGTCGATGGACATCCGGTGCGGACTGCGGACCCCAAATCCTTTGTTGGTTCACGCTTTTCGACCCTACGACCGGCTCGACTGTCTGATTCAAACACTATGGAGGAAATATAGGCAGTACTGTATTTTTCTGGTCTATTTTACACCCGATTGGGTAAACATGCCCACTTTCTAAAAAAAGTACACACACTCGTTCTAGCACGTCCCGTTCTCTCGTGGCAAGGAGCCGAGACATGTTGATCCTTATACTATTGCAATTTAACAACGTTTATGCAATATATTCAATAATCAAATGGATTTATAAGGAAAAGACTACGAAACCTGACCCCCACAGCTTAAACATGATGATGCGCTGTTCTTAACGTTTGTTAGTGGTGCGCGCGTCCGACTTCTCTTTTGTGAGTTTCAATGAGGATAAACCGTTTAATAAAAACGGTAATTTGTGAAGCACGTTATCTTTATGCGTAGCGTCGTTGATGCACATGAGTCTTAAATGTGTGGCGGTAGTGCACATGTACGACTTCTCTTTTTTCGAGCTTTGTCAAGGATAACAATTTAGCTTGGACGATTATCGATGGAACAAGTTGTCTCTGTTTGTTGCGCCTCCATTGCTCTTGAGTTCTAGACATTTGTTGGTGGTCATATGTACGGTTTCTTTTTTATTCCTTTGCCACTTAGTATTAGCATTATTGTATGTTTTTTCAATGTAAAACTTCATTTACTCCTTCTATATAAGAATCTAAGGTGAGATGGACAATTTCGTAAAATCAAGGCAGCACACGTATGCAAGGTAACCATTATAATTTTCTCCAGAACCATCCAATTAATGTATTGACTCTTCAGGTCCCATGTAATCCGCTAACAAATGAGCATGTATGCCGCCAATTTTCGTGAAAGCTAACCATCTGACGATGGCACTAAGGCAAACTAGAGTGACGCAGTCGCTGCCATCTGATCGAGGCCCGAAGATCATGCGGTCCGTAGTGTGCCAGCTGGCATAGATGTATTGACTCATAAGCTCCCATTTAATCCCATGATCAATGAGCATATATGCCGCCAATCTCCGTGAAATCTGACCATTTGACGGTCACACTAAGGCGAACTAGCGCGAAGCAGTCAATGACGTCGGATCGGGGCGTGAAGATCACGCGGTCGGTAGTGTGCCAGTTGGCATAGATGCATTGACTCTTCAACTTTCATGTAATCCGCTCACCAACGAGCATCTATGTGGGCAATCTCTGTGAAAGCTAACCATTTGACGGTCGCACTGGGGCAAACTGGCGTGACGCAGTCGCTGCCATCGGATCGGGGCACGAAGATCACTCGGTCCGTAGTGTGCCAGCTAGCATAGATGTATTGACTCTTCAGCTCCCATGTAATCCGCTCACCACCGAGCATCTATGCCGCCAATATCCGTGAAAGCTAACCATTTGACGGTTGCACTGAGGTGAACTAGGGCAACACAGTCGCTGCCGTCGGATCGGGGTGCGGTGATCACAACGTCCGTAGTGTGCCAATTGGCATGGAATAGTTAGGAAGAAGGGGGGAGAAATTGCAAATTCACCATTGTTAACCTCTCGTCGGGAGAAGCCATTTCCAGGAGGAGCTACCATGTTCATTCATATCCCCACATGTCTCTTGGATAGATCCTTCCTCGCCTCCCCATCGCGTGATGGTCTCCGTCGTGACTTCTCACCACCGTGGTCGACCTTGCAGTCCCGTGCGTGATCTTCGTTTTTGGCGGTTGCTCACCATCGAGCTCGACCACGGCTAGGGGCGCTCGACCCCTCCACCCCCAATTGTGGTAGGAGTGTGATGTGTCTAATCGCCACCTCCATCTTCGTCGCGTTCCTGAGTCTGCTTGTGCTGCTCATCATCACGCCCCTGTCTCCTCGAGTTTTCATCATGGGTTATGTGCCATTGGCAGCTGACTCCGCCACCGCTACTTGTTGTCACGGTCGAAGGACCAACTTATTTTATGAGTAGCCCAACGACCAAACTACGCCAACCCATAGCGCTGATTATTACATGGGCTAGCTCCATGGACCAGCTATTGGGCTGGGCAACCCACGTGCAAAAAGTTGGGATAGTGCACCGCATGAATTGTTCGTTCAGGGCAGTGGGAAACCGGCTTGGCTACTGATTAAATTGTGCGCGTGCAACGGAAAAAGTGGCGGTAGCGGGATCGATGACGTGCCTTCACCAAGAGCGAGAAAAATCAGTTAGTGGGATGATGTGGTTGGGCTGCCGAAGTGGACACGCTGCATGTCAAGAGAATTAGTTTAGTGGGGATGAACTATTTAGATATTATTATAGATACTCTATATGCTTCACTTATATCTTTTGAGCTAGGAAATTGCTCTAGTGCTTCACTTATATCTTTTAGAGCATGACAGTGGTTACATTTGATAGAAATAGTTACACTCACATGCTTCTCTTAAATATTTTTGAGAGTCTAATAAATAGTAATGGCAATTTGCGCGGGTTATAAGACTAGTCCATAAAGTATAGGTATTCAAGGGGGTATAATAAAAACTTTCATGTACAAGACTAAATATGAAACGTATGGTTTAATGATATTGATGTCATAATATCAAAGGATATAAGTTCATGATCATTGGATAGTAGAAATATTGGTATTAGAGTTATTAACTTCTCATCTAAGTGTTGGTCACGGCATGGTGGGGAGGTTTGAGCATTTTTATGTCTGAAATGAAATCCTTGAGTGTTGTTATAATGAGATGCGTGCGATGGTTAACTCGTACCAACCAATTCCCTAGGGGCATGCAAGTACTACTTTGCTTCAAGGGCTAATAGGCTTTCACAATAAGTATGTAAGTTCTCTATGACTAATGTGAGTCCATGGATTATACATGCTCTTACATTTACGCAATTTGCTAGCCTTTTCGGTGTCGTGCATTGCCCTTTCTAACCTCAAGAGTTGGTGCAAACTTCGTTGGTGCATCCAAACCCCGTGATATAATAAGCTCTATCACACATAAGCCTCATTATATCTTCCTCAAAACAGCCACCATACATACCTATTATGACATTTCCATAGCCATTCTGAGATATATTGCCATGCAACTTCCACCGTACCGTTTCATGACATATGTGTTCATTGTCATATTGCTTTGCATGATCATATAGTTGACATAGTATTTGTAGCTCAGCCACCGTTCATCATTTTTGTACATGTTATGCTAGATCATTGCACATCCTGGTACACTTCCAGAGGCATTCATATAGGATCATATTTTTAGTTTTATCGAGTTGTAAGTAAATAAAAGTGTGATCATCATCATTATTAGAGAATTGTCCTAGTGAGGAAAGCATGATGGAGACTATGATTCCCCCACAAGTCAGGATGAAGAACCGGACGGAAAATAAAAATATAAAAACAAAAGAATGAGAGAAAAAAAGAGAAGGGGCAGTGTTACTATCCTTTTCCACACATATACTTCAAAGTGGCACCATGTTTTTCATATAGAGAGTCTCCTGAGTTATCACTTTCATATACTAGTGGGAATTTAACGTTATAGAATTTGGCTTGTATGTTCCTATTGTTGGGAATCGTTGCATGGAAAAACAAAAAAAATCTATGCACACGCAATGATCTATCCATGGAGATGCATAGCAACGAGGGGGAGAGTGTGTCTACGCACCCTCGTAGACCATAAGCGGAAGTGTTTCACAACGCGGTTGATGTAGTCGAACTTCTTCGCACTTCAACCGATCAAGTACCAAACACACGGCACCTCCCGCATTCTACACACGTTCAGCTTGGTGACGTCCCTCGCCTTCTTGATCCAGCAAGATGTCGAGGTAGTAGATGAGTTTCGTCAGCGCGACGGTGTGGTGACAGTGATGGTGAAGTGATCTCCGCAGGGCTTTGCCTAAGCACTATGAAAATATGACCAGGGGTGTAAACGATGGAGGGGGCGCCACACATGGCTAGGTGAGGGAGTCCTGGATTAGGGGATCTCCGGACAGCCGGACTATATCCTTTGGCCGGACTGTTGGACTATGAAGATACAAGATTGAAAACTTCATCCCGTGTCCGGATGGGACTTTCCTTGGTGTGGAAGGGAAGCTTGGCAATACGGATATGTAGATCTCCTCCCTTGTAACCGACTTTGTGTAACCCTAGCCCCCTCCGGTGTCTATATAAACCGGAGGCTTTAGTCCGTAGGACAACATACAATCATACCATAGGCTAGCTTTTAGGGTTTAGCCTCTACGATCTCGTGGTAGATCAACTCTTGTAATACTCATATCATCAAGAACAATCAAGCAGGACGTACGGTATTACCTCCATCAAGAGGGCCCGAACCTGGGTAAACATCGTGTCCCCTGCCTCCTGTTACCATCCGCCTTAGACGCACAGTTCGGGACCCCCTACCCGAGATCCGCCGATTTTGACACCGACATTATTGGTGCTTTCATTGAGAGTTCCACTGTGCCGTCACGATAAGGCTCGATGGCCCCTTCGATCATCGATAACGATGCGGTCCAGGGTGAGGTTTTCCTCCCTGGACAGATCTTCGTATTCGGCGGCTTCGCACAGCGGGCCAATTCGCTTGGCCATCTGGAGCAGATCGAGAGCTATGCCCCTGGCCATCAGGCTAGGTTCGGAAACTTAAACTACACCGCCGACATCCACGTAGACTTGATCTTCGAAGGATTCGAGCCCATGTCAGGTGCGCTGCATAGTCATGACGAGCATGACGTAACTCTGCCGCCGGACAATATTCGGGAGATCGCATCTACAACTACTTTGGCCGTCAATCCGGAGCAAATCGCGCCATCCGAGAGCGGAGGGATAGACACCACCATGGGGGCCGCACTCTCAGTGGCGATAGAGCCGGATATTGACTTCACCCCTTACGAGAGCCGTGTCGCCGAACCACTTGATTCATCTCCGGCCACGGACTCCGAGCTGCTTACATCCGTGCCCGTCGAGTCCGACTGGGCGCCGATCATGGAGTTCACCTCCGCGGATATCTTTCAGCACTCGCCTTTCGGCGATGTGCTAAACTCATTAAGGTCTCTCTCCCTGTCAGGAGAACCTTGGCCGAACTATGTCCGGGTAGAATGGGATGCGGATGACGAAGAAATTCGTTGGGTGTTCAAGCAGGACGACAAGTTAAATGCCAAAAACAAGGACAAGGGGCTGCATAGTGACGACAAGGAGGAGCCCTGGCCGCCGAACACAGGAGGACAGAAGGGGTTCCCCCCACAAGTGAAGATGGTGAACATGATATACGCAACCCACATTCCCAAGAGGGAACGGAAGTGTGCACTAAGGGACATCTATGTGATGGAGCCCGTCACCCCAAAGTTCAACCCATGGTCCGCTTGTCCGATCACCTTTGATCGCAGGGACCACCCCACTAGTATTCGTCATGGCGGATCTGCCGCACTGGTCCTAGACCCCATCATCGACGGATTTCACCTCACTTGAGTCCTTATGGACGGCGGTACCAGCCTGAACCTGCTCTATCAGGATACAGTGCGAAAAATGGGTGTAGATCCCTCGAGGATCAAACCCACCAAAACCACCTTCAAGGGCGTCATCCCAGGTGTAGAGGCCCATTGCATGGGCTCAATCACACCGGAAGTAGTCTTTGGTTCCCGGAAAAACTTCCGAAGCAAGGAGTTAATCTTCGACATCGTCCCGTTTCGCAGTGGCTATCACGCACTGCTCGGACGAACCGCATTTGCAAAATTCAATGCAGTACCGCATTACGCATACCTCAAGCTCAAGATGCCAGGACCTAGGGGGGTCATAACAGTGAATGGAAACGCAGAATGCTCGCTCCGCACGGAAGAGCACACTGCGGCCCACACCGCAGAAGCACAAAGCAGCCTTTTAAGGCAAACCACTAATTCGGCGATATAGCCCTCGGACACCTTCAAGCGAGTCCGGAGTAAACTGCAACAGGATCGCTTGGCACGTTCAGAGCTCGCCTAGCAATTCGGCCCCCATCCCAGTCCTAGTCAAGCGACAAAATCCGTGTCGCGCGTACATAATTATGCACTGAAAATACCATGGACATAGGCGGGGTCACGATCAGGGCACGTCCCGCAATGTAGCTTAACCGCCCTAGGGGTTGTATACCTTTATCATTTTTTTATTTCACGATCTAACTCTCTGGAAGCCCTGTCCGGCAGTACGATGGCCGGACAAACTACATGAAGGAAAAACCAAGGAGGCAAGAAGCTACGATGTACACGGGAACCCTCAGGTGGTCTCTAATAATAATCGATATACCCGCTTTCTACTATCTATATGCAGCTTGCCCTTGGATAGGCCATGTCAAATATTCCTACTATTTGCTTATTGCACCACTTGTACCAATCCACTTTGATGTATTATTTAAATAACAATGCATAACATTAGTCTATTATTGCATTATTCATCCTTTTTTCCTTATATGTTCATTTACGACAATCCGTACCCATACATTTGGGTACGGTCAGTACGCCAGGGCTTTTGTTTACCCCATAAAACGGCGCGAGAAGTCCAAACACTTTCGACAGTGCGGCACCCCGAACTTATAGCATTATATGCATCAGCTCTGAATCATGTCTTGGGTCAATAGTTGGGTTTGCCCGACTCCCATGCTTTGGTACCTTACGTTCCTCTATATCGGCTAAGGTAGCGGTGGGAGAACTACTACGATTGTGTCCCGATTCTTCCGGACGAGCACCTCAGTAGAGAAAGCCGAAAACTGACTGTCATGATAAGGCGAGAGACTGGTCGCTGTTCGAGAGGTCTCAAGTCCTTAAAGACTTTTTCCGCTTCGGGCCAGGAGTCGGCCTTGCCCGACTTAGGCGTGTATAGCGCCCCAAATTCAGCCTTCCGAATACTAGGGGCTTCGTCAAAATTTAAAATTGTAGACTTCTATGGCTAAGTGAGAGTGATAAAGCCTTATAGTCCGATTGCTTGGTTCGTTGCGCTGAACACCTCCCTTGAAGGACCCAAAATTGGGGTAAAGAGTGCTCAGGATTATCCCGAACACCCCAGTACTAGTTACATGGGGGCAGAAGCCGACGACTGGCCAACTCTCAGATTTTATAAACGGCCGCACAGAAGGTAATATTTTAAATTAAAAAAGTGTTGCATGGTGCAAATGAACTCGTTTCATATTACAGGATCACATGAGCATGTTCATTCAAAAATTACATCCCTGACACATTCATCCGCCACAAGGCGGGAACCCTTCAGGACACTCTCATAATACATTTCGGGGCAGCGATGCTCCTTGCCCTCCGGCGGCCCCTCCTTCACCAGCTTCACGGCATCCAGCTTCGCACAGTGCACCTTCGCCCGGGCAAAAGCCCTGCACACACCCTCGATGCAGACGGACCGCTTTATAACTTCAAGCTGTGGGCAGGCATCCACAAGCCGCCTCACCCGACCGAAGTAGCTGCCGGGCAGGGGCTCGCCAGGCCACATCCGGACTATAAGGCCCCTCATGGCTTGTTCGGCCGCCTTGTGAAGCCCGACCAATTGCTTCAGCTGGTCGCTCAAGGGCACGGGGTGTTCGGTCCCAGTATACTGAGACCAGAACAACTTTTCCGTCGAGCTCCCCTCCCGAGCTAGGTAAAACTCCGCGGCATCTAGTACACTACGGGGAAGATCTGCGAATGCCCCTGGAGAGCTCCGAACTCAGGTAAGTAAAAGGAAAGTTTCCTCCACATGCTTGCTTTGCATAACAAATGCCTTACCCGCTGCTATCTTCTTCACCACATCAATCTCCTGGAGGGCCTTGTGGGCTTCAGCCTTGGTGCTCCAGATGCTTTCAAGCGCCTGCGCGAGCTCGGACTCTCGCGTCTTAGAGTCAAGCTCCAAGGACTCGTGCTTTTCGGTGAGAGCCTCGAGCTCTTGCTGCGCCTCGCCTACTCGGGCTTCTTGCTTCTCCCGCTCAATGCGCTCCTTGGCTGCTTTGTCTTCGGCCTTGGACAGCGCCTTCTTCAGGGTCACCACTTCATTCGTGGCCCCTGGCAAATCCATGATGATCCTATTACTTTACACCCGAACTTCTTTTTAAATATATAGACAAAGGTATTTCTTACCTTTGCTCTCCTCGAGCTGCCTCTTGGTAAGGCCGAGCTCGTCCTGGGACTGCTCCAGGTCCTCCTTCAGTGCAGAGACCTTCGCAGTACGTGCGGCAGCGGCCAGCAGTGAAGCCTGCACATACACATAGGCATTTTTTGATTAGACTCCTGAGTTATCATTTGATCCTCTATTCGGCCTTTCTTTGCGAACACCGAACAGAGCATCAGTAGCTATTGTCCATGCGGTAATATTTCCCTATATTTTCATTGCTTACCTCAAAGCCTGTTAGGAGGCTGGCACAAGCTTCAGTCAGTCCGTTCTTGGTGGACTGAACTTTCTCGATCACCGCACTCATGATAGTGCGGTGCTCTTCGTCGATGGAAGCGTCGCGAAGCGCTTCCAGCAAGTTGTCCGGTGCCTCTGGTTGGATAGAGGCCACCGGCACGGGCGGCTTGCCCCTCTTAATGGGGGGTCTCCCGCTTGAGTCCGGAACCACCGAAGGTTCCGGCGTAGTGTTCGGCTGGGGGCCGAACTTGGAGCTCGTGGGAATTTTGCTCCCTTTGCGCCCAGGGTTCGGAAGGTCACCTCGAGGCACCCCCAGGACTACCACCCCTTGACCTGGTGCCTTTTGAGACAACAACTCGACGTTGTCCATAGGGCAAGGGGTGGAGGCGGTCGGAAGTGAATCGCTGTTCATATCCGATGAGTCCAAAGAACCGTCCGACGAAGACACGTCGATACGGGCTCGGGACGGGCTGCATAATCATATTCGGCGTAAGTAGAAGCAGTGCAATAAAACATACCATGAATTACTATGGTATCCGGATGCTTACGACTTCGCGAGGGGCTTGTCCCTGGGGAACCACTCATCGTCGCTGTGGGCGGCCGTCGTGGAGCATCCGGATGGAGGGTCCTTCCCTTCTTGGACCCTTCGGCCTCCCCGGTTGGGTCGGCCTTCCTTTTCTTGTCTCCCCCGGCTTGGGGGGGGGGAGAACTTTCCTCCTCCTCCTCCTCCTCATTTTCGTGGGAGGAGTGCGCGTCGGAGTCATCGGACGATGAGTCTGATACAACCTTGCGCCGGAGACCCTTTTGGGTCCCCATGGCCTTCTCCTTGGTCTTCTTTACCGGCACCTCGTAAGGTGCCGGAGCCAGCATCTCCGTCAGGAGAGCATCTGCAGGATCTTCAGGCAGGGGGCTGGGCAATCGATCTGCTCCGCTGTCTTTATCCAGTCCTGTTAATGACATGGAAGCTTAGATCCCGCACATGATTTGAACTGGGGCAAATAAATACCCCGTGAGATATAAAAACTTACCGGATTGGCATGACACTTTGCGCTGAGTCCGCGGTCCTCGGTGAGGGAAGGAGGTACCTCGGCGCCCTTGAACATCACCCTCCAGACGTCCTCGTGCGTCGTGTCATAGAGCTCTCGTAGTGTTTGGTGCTTGGCCGGGTCGAACTCCCACAAATTGAATGCCCGTCGTTGGCACAAGAGGATCCGATGGAAGAGCATGACCTGGACCACGTTGACGAGCTTGAGTTTCTTGCTCATCATGTTCCTGATGTAGGTCTGGAGTCCGGTCAGCTCTACCGAAGAACCCCAGGACAGGCCCTTCTATTTCCAGGAGGTGAGCCGCGTGGGGATTCCGGATCGAAATCTGGGGGCCGCCACCCAGTTGGAGTCATGCGGATCGGTGATGTAGAACCACCCCGATTGCCACCCCTTTATGGTATCCACATAGGTGCCCTCGAGCCAGGTGATGTTAGGCATTTTTCCCACCATGGCGCCTCCACACTCTGCTTGCTGGCCAACCACCACCTTCGGTTTGACATTGAAGGTCTTCAGCCATAGGCCAAAGTGGGGCCTGATGCGGAGGAAGGCCTCGCACACGACGATAAACGCCGAGATGTTGAGGATGAAATTGGGGGCTAGATCATGAAAATCCAGCCCGTAGTAAAACATGAGCCCGCGGAGAAATGGGTGGAGGGGAAATCCCAGTCCGCGGACGAAATGGGTAAGAAAAACTACCCTCTCATGGAGTTCGGGCGAAGGGATGACCTGCCCTGCATTAGGCAGCCGGTGCGCGATATCCGCGGTCAGATATCCGGCTGCCCATAACTTTGCGATGTTCTCCTCTGTGACGGAGGAGACCATCCACTTGCCTCCTGCTCCAGACATGCTTGGAGTGGTTTGAGAAGAAGAACGCGATCTTGGGCGCTGGAGCTCGAGTGCGTGAGAATGGATAAGCAAGGAGGTAGAAGGCATGGGTAAAAGGGGGTGAATCCTTGTCCTTTTATAAGGGCGAAAGAGGCGACGCGCCTCCCCACTTGCCTGATAAAATCGTTTATTCCCCATGCGCCGTAATTAATGGCACGGTTGGGTTACCCACATCCGTATTGATGAGAATCCCGTAATAAGGGGGACACGATCTCTGCTTTGACAAGACGTGTCAAGAAAACCGCCCCGCGATGTGTGTGGTGCTGGTTGAGAAAAACGGTTCGGATAATGACCGGGCCAGGACATGACATCGTGCTGTCAGAACGCGTCAGTAGATTAGATTTGTGGAAATATTATTCTCTCTACGGTAGTATGTGGAACTTGTTTTGCAGAGCCAGACACTATCCTTGTGTTCAAAATCTTCTATGGAGTATTCGTAGGAGGAACACGCCTTGCAATGCTGAAGACAATACTGCGCGCTGGACTCATCGTCATTGAAGCCTGGTTCAGGGGCTACTGAGGGAGTCCTAGATTAGGGGGTTTCCGGACAGCCGGACTATATCCTTTGGCCGGACTGTTGGACTATGAAGATACAAGATTGAAGACTTCGTCCCATGTCCGGATGGGACTTTCCCTGGCGTGGAAGGCAAGCTTGGCAATACGGATATGTAGATCTCCTCCCTTGTAACCGACTCTGTGTAACCTAGCCCCCTCCGGTGTCTATATAAACCGGAGGGTTTAGTCCGTAGGACAACATACAATCATACCATAGGCTAGCTTTTAGGGTTTAGCCTCTACGATCTCGTGGTAGATCAACTCTTGTAATACTCATATCATCAAGAACAATCAAGCAGGACGTAGGGTATTACCTCCATCAAGAGGGCCCGAACCTAGGTAAACATCGTGTCCCCTGCCTCCTGTTACCATCCGCCTTAGACACACAGTTCGGGACCCCCTACCCGAGATCCGCCGGTTTTGACACCGACACTAGGCAATTGTCTGGTGTGTGCTAGGTGCCCCCTCCTCATATATATAGGTGGGTGTCGGTGTCAAAACTGGCCGATCTCGGGTAGGGGGTCCCGAACTGTGCGTCTGAGGATCGAAGGTAACAGGAGACAAGGGACATGATGTTTACCCAGGTTCGGGCCCTCTTAATGGAGGTAATACCCTACTTCCTACTTGATTGACTTTGATGAGTATAGGGGTTACAAGAGTTGATCTACCTCGAGATCGTAATGGCTAAACCCTAGATGTCTAGCCTGTATGATTATGATCGCCTCCATGGACTAAACCCTCCGGTTTATATAGACACTGCAGGGGCCTAGGGTTATACAGAGTCGGTTTACAAAGAAAGGAATCTTCACATCCGAACGCCAAGATTGCCATCCAGGCAAAGGAGAGTCCCATCCGGACACGGGGGAAGGCCTTCTATCTTGTATCTTCACAGCCCATCAGTCCGGCCCATGTCACATAGCCCAGATGCCCGGGGACCCCCTAATCCAGGACTCCCTCAGTAGCCCCTGAACCAGGCTTCAATGATGATGTGTCTAGCATGCAAATTGTCTTCGGCATTGCAAGGCGGGTTCTTCCTCCGAATACTCCAAAGCAGTTGAACAAAAGAACTGTATCTAGCTCTATATAATAGTTACAACCCTGAACCACAAGGGCAAAATACTTAAACAAAATAGGCTATGTCCACTGACAGCTTTTTCAGCAAGATGTTATGTTCTGACCTTATTATTATTTCGAACCGTTTTTTAGCCTCCCGCTTTGCATATCGAGGCGCGGTCCTCATTGACATGTCTTGTCAAAGCAGAGATCATGTCCCCTTATTGTGGGATTCTCATCAATACAGGTTTGGGTAATCCAACCGTGCTGTTTTGCACGACCCCTTGGGAATAGGTGAGTTTTAAGGCTCGTGTGGGGGGGGGGGCGCTTGATATTCACTGCCTTTATAAGAGTTTAAGAATCCATTTCTTCTCTCCACACCTTCTCCTTCCTCAACCCATCTGCCCTCGAGCTCTAGCACCCAAGTTTCAATTCTTTCTGTCCCCAGCAAACACCCTGACCATGTCCGGATCCAGCTCTCAAGGCAAGTGGGTGGCCTCCTCCGTGACGGAGAAGGACATCAAGGAGCTCCGGGAGGTGAGGTAGTTGACAACGGAAATCAGACACAGGCTCCCCGCCAGATAGCAAGTTATCCCCACTCTAGAGCCCGGTGAGAGGGTTGTGTTCCTCCCTCACTTTCTCCGCGAACAAGGGTTTCCCCTCCACTCCTTTGTCTGAGGTCTCAAAAGGGCACCTCGGATGCAGTGTCCGGAGAGACTGAAACCCACTCCTCCCATGAGGAGGATGAAGATGAAGAGGAGGAGGAGGAAGCAGAGAATAATCCCCCCCTAAGGGGAGAAGGAAGAAAAGGGCGGCCTTTGTAGATCCAGAAGCGGAGGCGCCCAAGAGGGGGAAGATATCCCTCCCGGATGGCTCGGATTCGGATGCCGACACCGTCCCCATGTGGCGCCCCTGGCCGAAGCCCCTTGCCGCATCATAAGTATATGTGGGTGCCCTTCATATGCCCAATCTTTATGATTGTCATTTAACACATTATATGGTGTAGTCCGACCCGCGATCTTCACCAACAATCATCGGAGGGAAATTCTTTGGATCTGAGGATGATGGAGAGCAAGTCGCCTTCGCGAGCCTCCCCGCCTATCACCACGGACGACGCTGAAGTGTTGTCCCAAAGGGACTCTCCAGGCCATGGGACGGTACGGGAAGCCGCCAAAACGACGCCAGAGGGTAACACCTTGGCCGCCGAAAACACGAGGGGAACAATCCCCACGAGGACTGGCGGTGGGGGCCATGGCCAGTCCGGCCCCCAGCCAAACACTATTCTGGAAACCCCGGTGGCTCCAGAATCGAACAAGTGACCCCCCCTCAAGGGAGGGGGGAGTGCCAACTCCCGCGGCAACCTCCACTAATCCGGAGGTGCCGAACACCTTGATGGAGGCACTACAATGTGCTTCCATCATGGAGGAGCACCGCACCCTAATGGGTGTGCTGGTTGAAAAGGTTTAGTCCGCCAAGAGCGGGCTGAACGAGGCCTTCACTAGCCTGCTAACAGGCTTCGAGGTATGCAATGTAATATTCCTGACCACTTTTCATATGAAAAAGATGCCTGTGTATAGATAGTAGCCCCTGAGACTCTGGTCGTCCCTTTTTTTTGTTAAAAAAGGCAAACAGAGGATCAATAATTTTTGCAGGAGATAATATACTTTTATATGTTGAAATGCAGGCTTCACTGTTAGCAGTGACCGCCCAGGCCGCCGAAGTATCGGAACTTAAACGCAAGCTGGGGCTGGTCGATGAGGATCTCGTCCGCATCAACAAGAGATTTGGTGAGGCGCAAGGTATGTTTTGGAACATTTCGTTCATGCATGTATTAATATGGAGATCTTGAGTCAAAAGCTCATGCACTGCTATGTGTATGATTGCAGGTAGCGCGGCTGCGGTTGAGGCCCTTAGGGGTGAACTTGCCTGGGCCAACGAGCAGGCAAGGTTGAACAAGGCGGCCGCTGATAAAGCGGCCGAGGACTTGAAGTCCGAGCAGGTTGTCCGCTGCCAATACAAGGAGCGGGTGACCGAAGTGGAGCAGGCGCTCAAGGACGCCACCGACAAGTGCAAGTCCCTAGAGGAGAAGAGTAAAGCCGAGGCGACCGACCTTGCCAAGGCCCTTTAAGAGGCCGAGGAGGCGTGGGACGAATCCCGAGCGGCACGCGAGGAGATTAAGTAGGCCGAACAAATAGCGGCTGGTAAGCCCTTTCTCTTACAGAGTAAATTCGGCAATCAGACATATGTTTTACTCAAGCTACTGTGGAGTGCTCCAGACGCCTTTGCAGATCTTTCGAAGAGCGCCGCCGACGCCGCACAGTTCTTCCGGGCCCAAGAGGGGCACACGACGGAGAAGCTATTCTGGTCCCAGTTTGTGGTGCGGGAGCGCCCCGTGCTGCTGAATGACCAAATGGCGCAGTGGGCCGAGCTGCATAGGATGTCCAGATTGGCCATGAGGGACATCATAGTCTGGCTGTGGCCAACCGAACCCGTTCCGAGCAGCTTTTTGGCCTAGTGGAGCGACTTGTTAACGCATTGCCCCGTATTGACGTGGTCAAGCGTCCGTCATGTATAGAAGGTGCGCGGCTGGCCTTTGCCCGTGTCAAGATGCACTCGGCCAAAATGAAGGCCTCCATCATGGCCATCGAGGGTCCGCCCAGAGGCAAGGACCACCGTACGCCATAGCGCTATTTTGAAGACGTCCTGGAAGGTGACCGCTTGATAGAGGGCCAGTGCTCAAAGGACATCATGTTCGAGTGAATGTGTCCGAACTGCCCGGATGTTGTATAAACCAAAGCTTTGTAATATATTTATGTTGTTTTTCTTTAAAGTGTTTTTCTACCTGTGTGACCGTTTGTATCCCTGAGAGTTTGTCAGTCGTCGGCTTTAGCCCCCACATAGATACTACGGGGGTGTTCGGAATAGCACATGACCACACGTTAACCCAACGTCTTGGTCCGTAAAGGAGGTGTTAGTGCAACAAACCAGGCAATCGGACTATGCGGCTTTACCACTCTCACTTAGCCATAGGAGTTTGACAATGGGGTTATAAGGTAGCCCCTGGTGCATATGCGGCTATCCGAACTTGGGTGCCTTGCGCGTGGTACTAGCAGATAGCCAGTCCTTCGTGTAATACGGAAGAAATCACTAGAGATTTAGTAAGTCGCCGAATCGCTGACCAGCTCTCACCACATGATGACAATCAGTTTTTGGCTTTCTCTACTGAGGTGCTTGACCGGATGAACCAGAAACACAAGCCCAGTAGTTCTCCCTTTACTACCTTAGCCGAACACGCGGAACGTAAGGTGGTAATCATAGGAGCCGGGCAACCCACTGTTTACCAAAGACATGATTCGGAGCTGATGCATATAATGCCATATTCGAGACGCCGAAATATACTTATGAAAGTGTTCGGACTTTTTTGTTGAAGAAAATGTAAATGGCTGAATAAAGCCCCTGGTGATTTAAGTCGTACCGAGGTGTATATGCCAATCTGACATAAAGGGGGAAATCAGATTAAGAAATAAGCCAATACGGAACAAGGTTGGGTGAAAATGTTTCCATTATAATCTGATTGGTACGTCAACACGTATTTTACAGAAGATGCCATAAGCATCAGGGCTATTTTACATGCCGAGAACAAGGGAAAGCTATATATAGGTCCTAAATAGGAAAGATGATCTTGAAGATCCTTTGGACACTCTACAGCACGTCTGCGCCGCTTTGCACCTTGATGTATGATCCTTTGAGAGGATCAACAATCGAGTGTTCATAAGGGGCCTAGACAGGGGCCCTTGTTATCACTAGAAGGTGATGTGGGTTGTAAAGAACCTGAAAAAGAAAAATAAGAAGAAGAAAATGAAGAATATGATGGTCCGGATAGGGTCGAACCGTATTGTGGACTTTATTTTTGGTAGGCCTCTGTCCTAGCCCATGGTATCTTTAGTGCATAGTTATGTACGCGTGGTACATATGCCGCTATCAGGTTGGGACTTTGACGGAGGCTGAATTGCTAGCCTAGCTCTGGACGAGCCGGACTTTCATTCTGTAGGGTAGACCAGACTTGTTTAACAATGTCTGGGGGCTTGACTGCCGATGTAGTATTCGGCTTAACGAGGCCACCCTGCACCTCGGCTGCGAGGGCCGTGGTATGCTTCTCAGTACGGAGGGAGCGCTCCATGTTTCCGTTGACTGTTATAACGCCACGTGGTCCAGGCATCTTGAGCTTTAGATAAGCGTAGTGCAGGACTGCATTGAAATGGGCGAAAGCGGTCCGTCCGAGCAGTGCATGATAGCCACTACGGAAGGGGACAATGTCGAAGATCAAGTCTTCGCTACGGAAATTATCCGGTGAACCGAAGACTACTTCCAACATTATGGATCCTGTACAACAGGCCTCTTCGCCGGGTATTACTCCTTTAAAGGTAGTTTTAGTGGGCTTGATCCTTAAAGAGTGCTACCTCTTTTAGCACTGCGTTGGTTTTCCCCGAAGAGGAAGGGATGATGCAGCAAAGTAGCATAAGTATTTCCCTCAGTTTTTGAGAACCAAGGTATCAATCCAGTAGGAGGCTACGCGCGAGTCCCTCGTACCTGCACAAAACAAATAAATCCTCGCAACCAACGCAAATAGGGGTTGTCAATCCCTATAGGGCCACTTACGAGAGTGAGATCTGATAGATATGATAAGATAATATTTTTGGTATTTTTATGATAAAGATGCAAAGTAAAATAAAGGCAAAGTAAATATTAAAGTAAATAACTAAGTAGTAAGAGATTGATATGATAAAGATAGACCCGGGGGCCATAGGTTTCACTAGTGGCTTCTCTCGAGAGCATAAGTATTCTATGGTGGGTGAACAAATTACTGTTGAGCAATTGAAAGAATTGAGCATAGTTATGAGAATATCTAGGTATGATCATGTATATAGGCATCACATCCGAGACAAGTAGACCGACTCCTGCCTGCATCTACTACTATTACTCCACTCATCGACCGCTATCTAGCATGCATCTAGAGTATTAAGTTAAAAACAGAGTAGCGCCTTAAGCAAGATGACATGAAGTAGAGGGATAGACTCATGCAATATGAAGAAAACCCCATCTTGTTATCCTCGATGGCAACAATACAATACGTGCCTTGCTGCCCTTACTGTCACCGGGAAAGGACACCGCAAGACTGAACCCAAAGCTAAGCACTTCTCCCATTGTAAGAAAGATCAATCTAGTAGGCCAAACCAAACTAATAATTCGAAGAGACTTGCAAAGATAACCAATCATACATAAAATAATTTAGAGAAGATTCAAATATTATTCATAGATAGACTTGATCATAAACCCACAATTCATCGATCTCAACAAACACACCGCAAAAAGAAGATTACATCGAATAGATCTCCACAAGAGAGGGGGAGAACATTGTATTGAGATCCAAAAAGAGAGAAGAAGCCATCTAGCTACTAACTATGGACCCGTAGGTCTGAAGTAAACTACCCACACTTCATCGGAGGGGCTATGGTGTTGATGTAGAAGCCCTCCATGATCGATGCCCCCTCCGGCGGAGCTCCGAAATAGGCCCCAAGATGGGATCTCATGGATACAGAAAGTTACGGCGGTGGAATTAGGGTTTTGGCTCCTGTCCTGATTGATTGGGGGTACGTGGATATATATAGGAGGAAGGAGTACATCGGTGGAGCAACA
>NC_041390.1:551817579-551826072 GCF_002162155.2 Triticum dicoccoides
AGGCGCGCCCCCTACCTCGCGGCCTCCTGTTAGTTGGCTTGACGTAGGGTCCAAGTCTCCTGAGTTGTATTCGGTGAGAAAATCACGTTCCCGAAGGTTTCATTCCATTTGGACTCCGTTTGATATTCCTTTTCTTCGAAACCCTAAAACAGGCAAAAAACATCAATTCTGGGCTGGGCCTCCGGTTAATAGGTTAGTCCCAAAAATAATATAAAAGTGGATAATAAACCCAATAATGTCCAAAACAGTAGATAATATAGCATGGAGCAATAAAAAATTATAGATACGTTGGAGACGTATCAAGCATCCCCAAGCTTAATTCCTGCTCGTCCTCGAGTAGGTAAATGATAAAAACAGAATTTTTAATGCGGAGTGCTACTTGGCATAATTTAATGTAATTCTTCTTAATTGTGGTATGAATATTCAGATCCGAAAGATTCAAGACAAAAGTTCATATTGACATAAAAATGATAATACTTCAAGCATACTAACTAAGCAATTATGTCTTCTCAAAATAACATGGCCAAAGAAAGTTCATCCCTACAAAATCATATGGTTTAGTCATGTTTCATTTTCGTCACACAAGAATGCTATCATCATGCACAACCCCGATGACAAGCCAAGCAATTGTTTCATACTTTAGTAATCTCAAACCTATAAACTTTCACGCAATATATGAGTGCGAGCCATGGACATAGTGTTGGGGATCGTAGCAGAAATTCAAAAAATTTCCTACGTGTCACCAAGATCAATCTATGGAGAGACTAGCAACGAGAGAGAGGAGTGCATCTACATACCCTTGTAGATCGCTAAGCGGAAGCATTGCGAGAACACGGATGAAGGAGTCGTACTCGTAGTGATTTAGATCGCGGTTGATTCCGATCTAAGCGCCGAACCACGGCGCCTCCGCGTTCAACACACATGTAGCCCGGTGACATCTCCCACGCCTTGATCCAGCAAGGGGAGAAGGAGAGGTTGGGGAAGACTCCGTCCAGCAGCAGCACGACGGTGTGGTGGTGGTGGAGGAGCGCGGCACGCCAGCAGGGCTTTGCCAAGCATTGCAAGAGACGAGGAGGAGGTATTGGAGGGGAGGGGGCTGCGCCAGGTGCAAAGTTCTGGCTGCCCTGTCACCCCTCCACTATTTATAGGTGGGGAGAGAGGGGGCCGGCTCCCCTAGATCCCATCTAGGGTTGGGGCGGCGGCCAAGGGGGGGAGGAGTGCCTCCCAAGTCAAGTGGAGGCCCTCCTCCTTAGGGTTTCCCCTCTCCCATGCGCAAGGGCCTTGGGGGGGCTGGTGCCCCTGGCCCATTAAGGCTAGGGAGCCCCCCTACAGCCCATGTTGCTGTATTGGACGTGGTGGAACATTTTTCGGACCTCCGGACCCCTCCGGAATCCTCCGGAACCTTCCGGAAGCTTCCCGGTACAATACCGAGAAAACCGAACTTTTCCTGGAACCCGAACAACAACTTTCCATATATAAATCTTTACCTCCGGACCATTCCGGAACTCCTCGTGACGTCAGGGATCTTATCCGGGACTCCGAACAATATTCGGTAACCGCATACATACCTTCCCTATAACCCTAGCGTCATCGAACCTTAAGTGTGTAGACCCTACGGGCTCGGGAATCATGCAGACATGACCGAGACATCTCTCTGGTCAATAACCAATAGCGAGATCTGGATACCCATGTTGGATCCCACATGTTCCATGATGATCTCATCGGATGAACCACGATGTCAAGGATTCAAACAATCCCGTATACAATTCCCTTTGTCTATCGGTATAGTACTTGCCTGAGATTCGATCGTCGGTATCCCGATACCTTGTTCAATCTCGTCACCAGAAAGTCTCTTTACTCATTCCGTAACACATCATCCCATGATCAACTCCTTGGTCACATTGTGCACATTATGATGATGTCCTACCGAGTGGGCCCGGAGATACCTCTCCGTTACACGGGACAAATCCCAGTCTTGATTCGTGCCAACCCAATAGACACTTTTGGTGATACCCGTAGTGCACCTTTATAGCCACCCAGTTATGTTGTGACGTTTGGTGCACCCAAAGCATTCCTACGGTATCCGTGAGTTGCACAATCTCATGGTATAAGGAAATGATACTTGACATTATAAAAGCTTTAGCAGATGAACTATACGATCTTGTGCTAGGCTTAGGATTGGGTCTTGTCCATCACATCATTCTCCTAATGATGTGATCCCGTTATCAATGACATCCAATGTCCATGGTCAGGAAACCATGACCATCTATTGATCAACGAGCTATTCAAATAGAGGCTTACTAGGGACATGTTGTGGTCTATGTATTCACACATGTATTACGGTTTCCGGTTAATACAATTATAGCATGAACAATAGACAATTATCATGAACAAGGAAATACAATAATAACCATTTTTTATTGCCTCTAGGGCATATTTCCAACACATAGCACTATGGGTGGAATAGAATATAATGAGGGGGGTTATGTGGAGAAGACAAAAGAGGAGAAAGTCTCACATCAACGAGGCTAATCAATGGGCTATGGAGATGCCCACCGATTGATGTTAATGCAAGGAGTAGGGATTGCCATGCAACGGATGCACTAGAGCTATAAATGTATGAAATCTCAACAAAAGAAACTAGTGGGTGTGCATCCAACTTGCTTGCTCACGAAGACCTAGGGCACTTGAGGAGGCCCATTGTTGGAATATACAAGCCAAGTTCTATAATGAAAAATTCCCACTAGTGTATGAAAGTGATAACATGAGAGACTCTCTACTATGAAGATCATGGTGCTACTTTGAAGCACAAGTGTGGCAAAGGATAGTAACATTGCCCCTTCTCTCTTTTTCTCTCATTTTTTCTTTCTTTTTTTGGGCCTTTCCTCTTTTTTTATGGCCTTTCTCCTTTTTTTATATTCCTCACTTGGGACAATTCTCTAGAAAATGATGATCACCACACTTCTATTTATTTACAACTCAATGATTGCAACTCGATACTAGAACAAAGATGATTCTATATGAATGCCTCCGGTGGTGTACCGGGATATGCAATGAACCAAGAGTGACATGTATGAAAGAATTATGAACGGTGGCTTTGCCACAAATACTATGTCAACTACATGATCATGCTAAGCAATATGACAATGATGAATGTGTCATGATGAACGGAATGATGGAAAGTTGCATGGAAAAATATCTCGGAATGGCTATGGAAATGCCATAATAGGTAGGTATGGTGGCTGTTTTGAGGAAGATATAAGGAGGTTTATGTGTGAAAGAGCGTATCATATCACGGGGTTTGGATGCACCGGCGAAGTTTGCGCCAACTCTCAATGTGAGAAAGGGCAATGCACGGTACCGAAGAGGCTAGCAAGGATGGAAGGGTGAGAGTGTGTATAATCCATGGACTCAACATTAGTCATAAAGAACTCACATACTTATTGCAAAAATCTACAAGTCATCAAAAACCTCGGTACTACGCACATGCTCCTAGGGGGATATATTGGTAGGGAAAGACCATCGCTCGTCCCCGATCGCCACTCATAAGGAAGACAATCAAATAACACCTCATGTTTCAAATTTGTTGCATAACGTTTACCATACGTGCATGCTACGGGACTTGCAAACCTCAACACAAGTATTTCTCAATTTCACAACTACTCAACTAGCACGACTTCGATATTATTACCTCCATGTCTCAAAACAATCATCAAGCATCAAACTTCTCTTAGTATTCAACACATTCATAAGAAAGTTTTATTATTAATCTTGCATACCAAGCATATTAGGATTTGAAGCAAATTACCATTCTATTAAGACTCTCAAAATAATCTAAGTGAAGCATGATAGATCAATAGTTTCTATAAAATAAATCCACCACAGTGCTCTAAAAGATATAAGTGAAGCACTAGAGCAAAATTATATAACTCAAAAGATATAAGCGAAGCACATAGAGTATTCTAACAAATTCCAAATCATGTATGGCTCTCTCAAAATATGTGTACAGCAACGATGATTGTGGTAAACTAACAAGCAAAGATTCAAATCATACAAGACGCTCCAAGCAAAACACATATCATGTGGCGAATAAAAATATAGCTCCAAGTAAAGTTACCGATAGAAGTAGACGAAAGAGGGGATGCCTTCCGGGGAATCCCCAAGCTTTGGCTTTTAGGCGTCCTTAGATTATCTTGGGTGCCATGGGCATCCCCAAGCTTAGACTCTTGCCACTCCTTGTTCCATAATCCATCAAATCTTTACCCAAAACTTGAAAACTTCACAACACAAAACTTAAAGTAGAAAATCTCGTGAGCTCCGTTAGCGAAAGAAAGCAAAAGACCACTTCAAGGTACTGTAATGAACTCATTATTTATTTATATGGGTGTTATACCTACTGTATTCCAACTTCTATATGGTTTATAAACTAATTTACTAGCCATAGATTCATCAAAATAAGCAAACAACACACGAAAAACAGAATTTGTCAAAAACAGAACAGTCTGTAGTAATCTGTAGCTAGCGCAAGATCTGGAACCCCAAAAATTCTAAAATAAATTTCTGGACGTGATGAATTTATCTATTAATCATATTCAAAAATAATTAACTAAATATAACTTTCCAAATAAAAATGACAGCAGTTCTTGTGAGCGCTAAAGTTTCTATGTTTTACAGCAAGTTCAACAAGACTTTCCCCAAGTCTTCCCAACGGTTCTACTTGGCACAAACACTAATTAAACACATAAAAACACAACCAAAATAGAGGCTAAATAATTTATTTATTACTAATCAGGAGCAAAAAGCAAGGAATAAAAATAAAATTGGGTTTCCTCCCAACAAGCGCTATCGTTTAACGCCCCTAGCTAGGCATAACAAGCAAGAATAGATCTAGGTTTTGCCATCTTTGGTAGGCAATCCATAAGTGGCTCTCATAATAGATTCATAAGGTAATTTAATTTTCTTTCTACGAAAGTGTTCTATGCCTTTCCTTAACGGAAATTGGAATCTAATATTTCCTTCGTTCATATCAATAATTGCACCAATCGTTCTAAGGAAAGGTCTACCAAGAATAATAGGACATGAAGGATTGCAATCTATGTCAAGAATAATTAAATCTACGGGCACATAATTCCTATTTGCAACAATAAGAACATCATTAATTCTTCCCATAGGTTTCTTAATAGTGGAATCCACAAGTGCAAGTTTAGAGAGCAATCATCAAAATCACGGAAACCTAACAAATCACACAAAGTCTTTGGAATCGTAGAAACACTAGCACCCAAATCACATAAATCATAGCATTCATGATCTTTAATTTTAATTTTAATAGTTGGTTCCCGCTCATCATAAAGTTTTCTAGGGATAGAAACTTCCAATTCAAGTTTTTCTTCATAAGATTGCATCAAGGCATCAACGATATGTTTAGTAAACGCTTTATTTTGACTATAAGCATGAGGAGAATTTAGCACGGATTGCAACAAGGAAATACAATCAATCAAAGAGCAATTTTCATAGTTAAATTGCTTGAAATCCATAACAGTGGGTTTAGCAACATCTAGGGTTTTAATTTCTTCAATCTCACTTTTATCAAATTTAGCATCAAGATCAAAAGATTCAAAATTCTTGGAACCCCTTCTAGGTAAAGGTGGATCATATTCAGTTCCATCATTATCAAGATTCACATTGCAAAACAAAGATTTAATAGGGGACACATCAATAACTTTTAGATCTTCATCATTATTTTCATAGGAACTAGAAGAACACACTTTTATAAAGGCATCTCTCTTAGCACGCATCCTACCGGTTCTTTCTGTGCACTCGTCAATGGAAATTCTCATGGCTTTGAGAGACTCATTGATATCATGATTAGGTGGAATAGATCTAAGTTTCAAAGAATCAACATCAAGAGAAATTCTATCAACGTTCCTAGCCAAATCATCAATCTTAAGTAATTTTTCTTCAATCATAGCATTAAAATTCTTTTGCGAAGTAATAAATTCTTTAATATTAGAATCAAAATCAGAGGGCATCTTATTATAATTTCCATAGAAACTGTTGTAGGAATTACCATAATTATTAGAGGGATTACTAGGATGAGGCATAGGATTGAAATTTCCTCTATACGCATTATTACCAAAATTGTTCCTACCAACAAAATTCACATCCATAGATTCATTATTATTCTCAATCAAAGTAGACAAGGGCATATCATTAGGATCAGAAGAAACACTCTTATTAGCAAATAATTTCATAAGTTCATCCATCTTTCCACTCAAAACATTAATTTCTTCTATCGCATGCACCTTTTTATTAGTGGATCTTTCAGTATGCCATTGAGAATAATTAACCATAATATTATCTAGGAGTTTAGTTGCTTCTCCAAAAGTGATTTCCATAAAAGTGCCTCCCTCGGCCGAATCCAAAAGATTTCTAGAAGCTAAATTCAATCCGGCATAAAATTTTTGTATAACCATCCACAAATTTAAACCATGAGTAGGGCAATCACGTATCATTAATTTCATTCTCTCCCAAGCTTGTGCAACATGTTCATGATCAAGTTGCTTAAAGTTCATAATATCGTTTCTAAGAGAGATGATTTTAGCAGGAGGAAAATACTTAGAGATAAAAGCATCTTTGCACTTGTTCCAAGAATCAATACTATTTTTAGGCAAAGGCGAAAACCAAGCTTTAGCACGATCTCTAAGAGAAAAAGGAAATAGCTTCAATTTAACAATATCATTATCCACATCTTTCTTATTTTGCATGTCACAGAAATCAATGAAGCTATTTAGATGGGTAGCGACATCTTCACTAGGAAGGTCAGAGAACGGATCTTTCATAACAAGATTCAGCAAAGCAGTATTAATTTCACAAGATTCAGCATTGGTAAGAGGAGTAATCGGAGTGCTAATAAAATCATTGTTGTTGGTATTGGTGAAGTCACACAATTTAGTATTATCTTGAGCCATCGCGACAAACAAGCAAACTAACACAAGAGCAAACAAAAAGCAAGCGGACAAAAAGGGGCAAATAGAGAAAGAGAGGAAGGATAGAGAGAGAGAGAGAGAGAGGGCGAATAAAATGGCAAGGGTGAATTGGGGGGGGGAGAGGAAAACGAGAGGAAAATGGCAAATAATGTAATGCGGGAGATAAGGGCATGTGATGGGTACTTAGTATGTTGACTTTTGCGTAGACCTCCCCGGCAATGGTGCCAGAAATCCTTCTTGCTACCTCTTTTAGCACTGCATTGGTTTTCCTCGAAAAGGAAGGGATGATGCAGCAAAGTAGCGTAAGTATTTCCCTCGGTTTTTGAGAACCAAGGTATCAATCCAGTAGGAGGCTACGCGCGAGTCCCTCGTACCTGCACAAAACAAATAAATTCTCACAACCAACGCAAATAGGGGTTGTCAATCCCTATAGGGCCACTTACGAGAGTGAGATCTGATAGATATGATAAGATAATTTTTTTGGTATTTTTATGATAAAGATGTAAAGTAAAATAAAGGCAAGTAAATAGTAAAGTAAATAACTAAGTAGTAAGAGATTGATATGATAAAGATAGACCCGGGGGCCATAGGTTTCACTAGTGGATTCTCTCGAGAGCATAAGTATTCTACGGTGGGTGAACAAATTACTGTTGAGCAATTGACAAAATTGAGCATAGTTATGAGAATATCTAGGTATGATCATGTATATAGGCATCACGTCTGAGACAAGTAGACCGACTCCTGCCTGCATCTACTACTATTACTCCACTCATCGACCGCTATCCAACATGCATATAGAGTATTAAGTTAAAAACAGAGTAACGCCTTAAGCAAGATGACATGAAGTAGAGGGATAGACTCATGCAATATGAAGAAAACCCCATCTTGTTATCCTCGATGGCAACAATACAATACATGCCTTGCTGCCCTTGCTGTCACCGGGAAAGGACATCACAAGATTGAACCCAAAGCTAAGCACTTCTCCCATTGCAAGAAAGATCAATCTAGTAGGCCAAACCAAATTGATAATTCAAAGAGACTTGCAAAGATAACCAATCATACATAAAAGAATTCAGAGAAGATTCGAATATTATTCATAGATAGACTTGATCATAAACCCACAATTCATCGGTCTCAACAAACACACCGCAAAAGAAGATTATGTCGAATAGATCTCCACAAGAGAGGGGGAGAACATTGTATTGAGATCCAAATAGAGAGAAGAAGCCATCTAGCTACTAACTATGGACCCGTAGGTCTGAAGTAAACTACTCACACTTCATCGGAGGGGCTATGGTGTTGATGTAGAAGCCCTCCGTGATAGATGCCCCCTCTGGTGGAGCTCCGGAACAAGCCCCAAGATGGGATCTCATGGATACAGAAAGTTACGGCGGTGGAATTAGGGTTTTGGCTCCTGTCCTGATCGTTTGGGGGTACATGGATATATATAGGAGGAAGGAGTACATCGGTGGAGCAACAGGGGGCCCACGAGGGTGGAGGGCGTGCC
>NC_041390.1:551826219-551861049 GCF_002162155.2 Triticum dicoccoides
TGGCCTCCTGTTAGTTGGCTTGACGTAGGGTCCAAGTCTCCTGAGTTGTATTCGGTGAGAAAAATCACGTTCCCGAAGGTTTCATTCCATTTGGACTCCGTTTGATATTCCTTTTCTTAGAAACCATAAAACAGGCAAAAAACAGCAATTCTGGGCTGGGCCTCCGGTTAATAGGTTAGTCCCAAAAATAATATAAAAGTGGATAATAAAGCCCAATAATGTCCAAAACAGAAGATAATATAGCATGGAGCAATCAAAAATTATAGATACGTTGGAGACGTATCAATGAGTCGATACTCATCTTGCAGACGATGTCCTGATAAAGCAGATTAAGGTTGCTACCGCCGTCCATGAGGACGCGCGTGAGATGGAATCCGTCGATAATTGGGTCGAGGACTAATGATGCCGAACCTCCATGACGGATACTGGTCGGATGGTGTCTACGATCGAAAGTGATCGGACAAGCTGACCATGGGTTGAATTTTGGGGTGCCTGGCTCTATGGCATAGACGTCCCTTAGTGCGCGCTTGCGCTCCCTTTTGGGGTTATGTGTAGCATATATCATATTCACCAGTTTTACCTCGGGGGGAAATTTCTTCTGTCCCCCTGTGTTCGGTGGGCGAGGCTCTTCATCATCGTCCTAGCTGGGCGGCCCCTTCCCCTTATGTTCGGCGTTTAGCTTGCCGGCCTATTTAAAGACCCAACAATTTCTGTTGGTATGATTGGCAGGCTTGTCAGGGGTGCCATGAATCTGGCAAGGCCGATCGAGTATTCTGTCCAAACTAGATGGACCATCCTTGTTTCCTTTGAATGGCTTCTTTCGCTGACCGGGTTTAGAGCCATTGAATCCGGCGTTGACCGCCGTGTCTTCGGTATCTTCGTTATTGCTTCGACGCTTGTGTTTGTTGCGTCGTGGCTTGCCATTGCCATCCCTGGCTTCGGAGGTGCCAGGGTCGCTGGTGCTATTACTTCTACGAGCTAGCCAGCTATCTTCTCCCGCGCAAAAGCAGGTCATAAGTGCGGTAAGGGCTGCCATGGACTTCAATTTTTCTTGGCCAAGGTGTCGGGCGGGCCAGTCATCTCGGACGCTGTGTTTAAAGGCTGTGAGGGCTTCGGTGTCCCGACAGTCCACAATTTAGTTCTTTTTAATTAAGAACCTGGTCCATAGCTTCCGGGATGATTCTCCGGGTTGCTGGACTATGTGACTAAGATCATCGGCGTCTGGAGGCCGAACATAAGTACCTTGGAAGTTGTCTCTAAATGTGTCCTCCAAGTCTTCCCAGCTGCCAATAGAGTTTTCTGGGAGGCTGTTTAACTAGTGCCATGTTGGTCCCTTGAGTTTTAGGGGAAGGTACTTGATGGCATGGAGGTCGTCGCTGCGAGCCATGTGAATGTGGAGAAGAAAATCTTCGATCCATACTGCGGGATCCGTCGTACCATCGTATGATTCAATGTTCACGGGTTTAAACCCTTCTGGGAACTGGTGCTCCATCACCTCATCGGTGAAGCAGGGGTGTGCAGCGCCTCTGTATCGGGCGATGTCGTGGCGCAGTTTGGATGAAGTCCGAATGCGGTTTTTGGCCCCGGTGAGGCTGTGCCTGTCGCGCCAGGCCTGATGGTCATCCTCTCGCATTGGAGCACGCCCCCTTAACCCATAGATTGATCTTGTCTGACCGGCTCTATTGTCCAAGTCCTTGCGTAGGTCATAGATATAGCCTGGGGCCGCTGCTTCCTTGCCTCGACGACGGGGTGGCATGGGCTAGTGTTCGCTGTAAGTAGCTGGTCTGTCCCATCCACGTGGTGGTCGGTCAGGTTCGTCAGCGGGTTTATACTTTGGCGGTATTGGCTCAAGGGCCTCGTCGTCAAATTGTGGTAGCAGCTTGCGCTTCAGGTAGCTCTTGGTTGGGTGTTCGAGGCCATATTCCTTGTCTGCCAGGACTTTAGTCCATTTGTCATTGAGCGTATCATGTTCGCTTGGAGTTGCTGCTGCTTCTTTTTAGGCTTCTCGCAGTGGCGATTAGCCAGCGCTTAAAGTGCTCTTGCTCGAGGGGTTCCTCCAGCACGATGAAGTCTTTGTCGCCGAGGCTCGCATTCTCTTCGGAGATCGGTAGGTAGTTACTATCCTCTGAGTCCTCGTTCCCGACTGGATCGTCGGGGTTAACTTGCCCATCCTCCCAATCATCCTGTTCGGATGTTGGCTCGGCAGGGGCTTCAGGGTCTTTGGCTTTCTCCGGAGTGTTATTGTCTCTGGTGCCGGTATTGCTGTCTTTTTCGCAACGTGATTTTGAGCGGCGCCGCTGACGTCGACGCTTTGGAGGTACTTCTGCAGGCTTGTCCTCAACCGGATCCTTGTTGCCGTCATCGTCATCCTCTTTGGGTGTGTCCACCATATACATGTCATATGTGGAGGTGGCCATCCAACATCCGATAAACAGCGGGTCTTGGCCGTGTTCATCTCCGGCATCGTCGTCCATGCCGTCGATGTCTTCGGAGGCATAGTCCAGCATGTCGGTTAAATCTTCGACAATGGCTATGAAGTGGGTGGTGGGTGGGACGTAAAATTCCCCGCTCTCAGCCCCTAGTCCGGGATGGGCGTAGTTCTGAAGTGATTCCTCTGAAATAGCGAGGGATCACATTAAGTCCAGAGCCTCATTTAAGAGCGAGGTTTGGATATGGAAAGCGAGAGTCCGCGGGGCTGGCCGGAGTGAGAGCTTCCTGGCTATGCCTGCTAATAACCCACAAGTATAGGGGATCGCAACAGTTTTCGAGGGTAGAGTATTCAACCCAAATTTATTGATTCGAGACAAGGGGAGCCAAAGAATATTCTCAAGTATTAGCAGCTGAGTTGTCAATTCAACCACACCTGGAAACTTAATATCTGTAGCAAAGTAATATGATAATAGCGGTAACGGCAGCAAAAGTAATAGTTTTGGTTTTATAGTGATTGTAACAGTAGCAATAGAAAAGTAAATAAGCGAAGAACAATATGTGAAAAGCTTGTAGGCAATGGATCAGTGATGGATAATTATGTCGGATGCGATTCCTCATGCAATAGTTATAACATAGGGTGGCACAGAACTAGCTCCAGTTCATCAATGTAATGTAGGCATGTATTCCGAATATAGTCATGCGTGCTTATGAAAAAGAACTTACATGACATATTTTGTCCTATCCTCCCGTGGCAGCGGGGTCCTATTGGAAACTAAGGGATATTAAGTCCTCCTTTTAATAGAGTACTGGACCAAAGCATTAACACATAGCGAATACATGGAATCCTCAAACTACGGTCATCACCGGTAAGTATCCTGATTATTATCACTTCGGGGTTAACGGATCATAACACATAATAGGTGACGATAGACTTGCAAGATAGGATCAAGAACTCACATATATTCATGAAAACATAATATGTTCAGATCTGAAATCATGGCACTCGGGCCCTAGTGACAAGCATCAAGCATAGCAAAGTCATAGCAACATCAATTTCAAAACATAGTGGATACTAAGGATCAAACCCTAACAAAACTAACTCGATTACATGATAAATGTCATCTAACCCATCGCCGTCCAGCAAGCTTACAATGGAATTACTCACGCACGACGATGAGCATCATAAAATTAGTGATGGAGGAAGGTTGATGATGACGATGGCGACGGATTCCCCTCTCCGGAGCCCCGAACGGACTCCAGATCAGCCCTCCGGAGAGAGATTAGGGCTCGGCGGCGGCTCCATATCATAAAACGCGATGAATCCTTCTCTCTGGGTTTTTTCTCCCTGAACACGAATATATAGAGTTGGAGTTGAGGTCGGAGGAGCACCAGGGGGGCCACGAGGCAGGGGGGCGCCCCCACCCTCGTGGATAGGGTGTGGTCCCCCTGGCGTTGATTCTTTCGCCAGTATTTTTTATATATTCCAAAAATAATCTCCGTTGATTTTCAGGTCATTCCAAGAACTTTTATTTCTGCATAAAAATAACACCATGGCAATTCTGTTGAAAACAGCGTCAGTCCGGGTTAGTTCCATTCAAATCATGCAAGTTAGAGTCCAAAACAAGGGCACAAGTGTTTGGAAAAGTATATACGACGGAGACGTATCAACTCCCCAAGCTTAAACCTTTGCTTGTCCTCAAGCAATTCAGTTGATAAACTGAAAGTGATAAAGAAAAACTTTTACAAACTCTGTTTGCTCTTGTTGTTGTAAATATGTAAAGCCAGCATTCAAGTTTTCAGCAAAGATTATGAACTAACCATATTCACAATAACATTTAGGTCTCATGTTTACTCATATCAATGGCATAATCAACTACCGAGCAATAATAATAAATCTTGGATGATAACACTTTCTCAAAACAATCATAATATGATATAAATAGATGGTATCTCGCTAGCCCTTTCTGAGACCGCAAAACATAAATGCAGAGCACCCCTTGTCGGATTCTGGGTTTCGGCAAAACCCTTGAGGTTCGAACACTGGGGTGCACACTAAGATCTCTCGCCCTCTCTAGCTCGCACACTCTACGATCTCATGGCCTAGCTCGACGAACCCAAAGAACATGAGACACAAGATTTATACTGGTTCGGGCCACCGTTGTGGTGTAATACCCTACTCCAGTGTGGTGTGGTGGATTGCCTCTTGGGCTGAGGATAAACAGTTACAAGGGAAGAACAGCCTCGCGAGGTGAGGTGTAGTTGTGCTTGGTGAACTTGTGTGGTTCGAGATGATCCGGGTCCGAATCAGATGCCTCCCTATGGTGGTGGCTAGTCCTATATATAGAGACCTGGGTCCTCTTCCCAAATATTGAGCGGGAAGGGATCCCACAACGGCCGAATTCGAAGGGAGACAACTAGTACAAGCTATCCTGACAAAACTAGTCTTCGCCTACCAAAGGCTCTGGTGGTGACGCCGTCTTGGGCTCCACGGTGACGTCCGTCCTACTGTCCTGTAGGTCCTGGTCTTGTTGCATCGATATGGAAACCTTTGCCTGACGCCTCGGGACTCCTCGTCTGCACTTTCCCCTTTAGCACCAAAGAGAAAACAAGGACACTACGCGCGCTGGCGCCCGCCCGGCACCCGCCTAGCTCCAGTCATCATGGCTTGCCTCATAGAAACCTCGCGAGGTGTCCCTTGCCTTGATCTCTCTGCCCCTCGCGAGCCAGCCTGGTGAGGCCGCCCTTGAGGAGGTCTTGCGTCGTCCGCCTCGTGAGGCTTGGCCCCTCGCAAGGGTCTTGAGTGTTTGCTGGTCAAGATGGGATGTACAGGGCCGCTGGTGGAGCCACGCTGCGGGCCACAGGCAGGCAAGTCTGGGGACCCCTGAGGGAGTCCTGGATTAGGGGGTCTCCGGACAACCGGACTATATCCTTTGGCCGGACTGTTGGACTATAAAGATACAAGATTGAAGACTTCGTCCTGTGTCCGGATGGGACTTTCCTTGGTGTGGAAGGCAAGCTTGGCAATACGGATATGTGGATCTCCTCCCTTGTAACCGACTCTGTGTAACCCTAGCCCCCTCCGGTGTCTACATAAACCGGAGGGTTTAGTCCGTAGGACAACATACAATCAGACCATAGGCTAGCTTCTAGGGTTTAGCCTCTACGATCTCATGGTAGATCAACTCTTGTAATACTCATATCATCAAGAACAATCAAGCAGGACGTAGGGTATTACCTCTATTAAGAGGGCCCAAACCTGGGTAAACATCGTGTCCCTTGCCTCCTGTTACCATCCGCCTTAGACTCACAGTTCGGGACCCCCTACCCGAGATCCACCAGTTTTGACACCGACATTGGTGCTTTCATTGAGAGTTCCACTGTGTCATCACCTAAGGCTTGATGGCTCCTTCGATCGTCGGTAACGATGCGGTCCAGGGTGAGGTTTTCCTCCCCGGACAGATCTTCATATTCGGCGGCTTCGCACTGCAGGCCAATTCGCTTGGCCATCTAGAGCAGATCAAGAGCTACGCCCCTGGCCATCAGGTCAGGTTCGGAAACTTAAACTACACCGCGGACATCCGCGGAGGCTTGATCTTTGACGGATTCAAGCCCATGTCAGGTGCATCGCACAGTCACGACAAGCACGACGTAACTCTTCCATTGGACAGTGTTCGAGAGATCACATCTGCAACTACTCCGGCCTTCAATCCGGAGCAAATTGCGTCATCCGAGAGCGGAGGGATAGACCCCGCCAGGGAGGCCGCACTTTCAGTGGCGATCGAGCAAGATACTGACTTCACCCCTTATGAGAGCCGCGCCGCCGAACTACTGGATTCGTCCCCGGTCACGGACTCTGAGCCGCCTGCATCCGTGCCTATCGAATCCGACTGGGCGCCAATCATGGAGTTCACCTCCGCGGATATCTTTCAGCACTCGCCTTTCGGCGATGCGCTAAATTCATTAAGGTCTCTCTCCTTGTCAGGAGAACCTTGGCTGAACTATGTCTGGCTAGGATGGGATGCGGACGACAAAGAAATTCGCTGCCCACCCACCACCCATTTAGTAGCCACTGTCGACGATTTAACCGACATGCTCGACTTCGACTCCGACGACATCGACGGTATGGATGATGATGCAGGAGACGAACAGGAACCACCGCCCGCAGGGCGCTGGACTGCCACCTCATCATATGATATATACATGGTGGATACCCCCAAAGAAGGCAATGGCGATGAAACAGCGGAGGATGACCCCTCCAAGAAGCAACCCAAGCGCCAACGTCAGCGGCGCCGCTCTAAGTCCCGCCACAACAAAAGTAGTGATACCCGCACAAGAGATAATAACACTCCGGATAGTGCCGAAGACAACCACAATCCCCTCCAGCACGATGTAGAGCCGGAGGATGAACATGCTAGCCCTCCAGAGCAGGCAGCAGATGGAGAACTGGAGGAGGAAAATTACATGCCTCTCTTAGAAGACGAGGTGAGCCTCAGCGACGAAGAATTTATCGTGCCTGAGGATCCCGTCGAGCAGGAGCACTTCAAGCGCCAGCTTATGGCCACAGCAAATAGCCTGAAGAAAAAGCAACAACAGCTTCAAGCTGATCAAGACTTGCTAGTAGACAGATGGACCGAAGTCCTTGCGGCCGAGGAATTCGAACTCGAGCGCCCCTCCAAGAGTCACCCAAAGAGCAGGTTGCTACCTCACCTCGAGGAGGAAGCATTGAAACCTCCATTACCAGTGTACGATGCGGCTGACCGGCCACCGCGTGGCCGAGCCAGAGAGGCGTTTCAGCCTGAAGTTCAGCCTGCACCCCGCCGCCACTCAATCAAAAATACCATGGCCCGGGGCAACACACGAGACCTGCGAGACGTATTGGACAGCAGGGCAAAACATGCAAGGTCAATATACAGGTCACGGGGGCGCGCGCCAATGCGGGACGATGACCGTCGCGCCGGATACACTAAAGGTACATCCGACCGGGCCGAATACAGCAGGCAAGACTCATATGAACTACGTCGTGATATAGCCCGGAACAGAGGTGCCGCACACCCCCTATGCTTCACTGGTGAAGTTATGGATCATGAATTCCCGGAGGGTTTTAAACCCGTAAATATCGAATCGTATGATGGTACAACAGATCCCGCTGTATGGATTGAGGATTTCCTCCTTCACACCCACATGGCTTGCGGTGATGATCTACATTCCATTAAGTACCTCCCACTAAAACTCAAAGGACCAGCTCGGCATTGGCTGAATAGCTTGCCAGTTGACTCCGTCGGCAGTTGGGAGGACTTGGAAGACGCATTTCTTGACAACTTCCAGGGCACTTATGTGAGACCACCGGATGCTGATGACTTGAGCCATATAACTCAACAGCCAGGGGAATCGTCCAGGCAATTCTGGACACGGTTCCTAACTAAGAAAAACCAAATTGTCGACTGTCCGGATGCAGAGGCCTTAGCGGCATGCAAGCATAACATCCGTGACGAGTGGCTTGCCCGACACCTCGGCCAGGAGAAGCCGAAGTCTATGGAAGCCCTCACGACACTCATGACCCGCTTTTGTGCGGGCGAGGATAGCTGGCTGGCTCGCAACAACAACACATCACGGAATCCGGGCACTTCGGATACAAAAGATGCCAACGGCAGACCACGTCGTAACAGATCAAAGCGCCACAACAACGGCAATAACACCGATGATACGATAGTCAATGCCAGATTCAGAGGCTCTAGAACCGGTTAGCGGAAAAAGCCATTCAAAAGAAGTACTCCGGCTCCGTCCAGTTTGGATCACATACTGGATCGCTCGTGTCAAATCCATGGCACCCCCGACAAGCCAGCCAATCACACCAACAGAGAATGCTGGGTGTTCAAGCAGGCCGGCAAGTTAAATGCCGAAAACAAGGACAAGGGGCTGCATAGTGATGACAAGGAAGAGCCCCGGCCACCGAACACGGGAGGACAGAAGAGGTTCCCCCCACAAGTGAAGACGGTGAACATGATATATGCAACCCACATTCCCAAGAGGGAGCGGAAGCGTGCACTAAGGGATGTCTATGCGATGGAGCCCGTCGCACCAAAGTTCAACCCATGGTCCGCTTGTCCGATCACCTTTCATCGTAGGGACCACCCCACTAGTATCCGTCATGGCGGATCCGCCGCACTGGTCCTAGACCCCATCATCGACAGATTTCACCTCACTCGATTCCTTATGGACGGCGGCAGCAGCCTGAACCTGCTCTATCAGGATACAGTGCGAAAAATGGGTATTAGATCCCTCGAGGATCAAACCCACCAAAACCACCTTTAAGGGCATAATCCCAGGTGTAGAGGCCCATTGCATGGGCTCAATCACACTGGAAGTGGTCTTCGGATCTCCGGACAACTTCCGAAGCGAGGAGTTAATCTTTGATATCGTCCCGTTTCGCAGTGGCTATCACACACTGCTCGGACGAACCGCATTCGCAAAATTCAATGCGGTACCGCATTATGCATACCTCAAGCTCAAGATGCCAGGACCTAGGGGGGTCATAACAGTGAATGGAAACACAGAACGCTCGCTCCGCACGGAGGAGCACACTGCGGCCCTCGCAGCAGAAGCACAAAGCAGCCTTTTAAGGCGAACCACTAATTCAGCGATACAGCCCCCGGACACCTTGAAGCGAGTCCGGAGTAAACTGCAACATGATCGCCTGGCACATTCAGAGCTCGCCTAGCAATTCGGCCGCCGTCCCAGTGCAGTCAAGCAACAAAATTCGTGCCATGCGTACATAATTACGCACAGAAAATACCATGGACATAGGCGGGGGCACGATCAGGGCACGTCCTGCAATGCGCCTTAACCGCACTAGGGGCTGTATACCTTTATCATTTTTTCTCTTTCATGACCTAACTCTGTGGAAGCACTTTCCGGCAATACGATTGCCGGACACATTACTGGAAGGAAAAACCAAGGAGGCAAGAAGCTAAGATGTACACGGGAACCCTCAGGTGGTCTCTAATAATAATCGATATATCCGCTTTCTACTTTCCATACGCAGCTTGCCCTTGGATAGGACATGTCAAATAGTCCTACTTTCTGCTTATTGCTCTACTTGTATCAGTACGCTTCGACGTATTATTTAAATAACAATGCATATCATTAGTCTATTATTGCATTATTCATCCCCTTTTTTCTTATATGTTCATTTACAACAATCCGCACCCGTACATTCGGGTACGGTCAGTACGCCAGGGGCTTTCGTTCACCCCATAATACGGCGCGAGAAGTCCGAACACTTTCGACAGTGCGGCACCCCGAACTTATAGCATTATATGCATCAGCTCCGAATCATGTCTTGGGTCAATAGTTGGGTTTTCCCGGCTCCCTTGCTTTGGTACCTTACGTTTCGCTATATCGGCTAAGGTAGCGGTGGGAGAACTACTGCGATTGTGTCCTGGTTCTTCCGGACGAGCACCTCAGTAGAGAAAGCCGAAAACTGACTGTCATGATAAGGGGAGAGCTGGTCGCTGTTCGAGAGGTCTCAAGTCCTTAAAGACTTTTTCCGCTTCGGGCCAGGAGTCGGCCTTGCCCGACTTAGGCGTGTATAGCGCCCCAAATTCAGCCTTCTGACACTAGGGGCTTCGTCAAAATTTAAAATTGTAGACTTCTATGGCTAAGTGAGAGTGATAAAGCCTTATAGTCCGATTGCTTGGTTCGTTGCGCTGAACACCTCCCTTGAAGGACCCAAAATTGGGGTAAAGAGTGCTCAGGTTTATCCCGAACACCCCAGTACTAGTTACATGGGGGCAGAAGCCGACGACTGGCCAACTCTCAGATTTTATAAACGTCCGCATAGAAGGTAATATTTTAAATTAAAAAAGCGTTGCATAGTGCAAATGAACTCGTTTCACATTACATGATCACATGAGCATGTTCATTCAAAAATTACATCCCTGGCACATTCATCCGCCACAAGGCGGGAACCCTTCAGGACACTCTCATAATACATTTCAGGGCAGCGATGCTCCTTGCCCTCCGGCGGCCCCTCCTTCACTAGCTTCACGGCGTCCAGCTTTGCACAGTGCACCTTCGCCCGGGCAAAAGCCCTGCGCGAACCCTCGATGCAGATGGACCGCTTAATGACTTCAAGACGTGGGCAGGCATCCACAAGCCGCCCCACTAGACCGAAGTAGCTGCCGGGCAGGGGCTCGCCAGGCCACATCCGGACTATAAGGCCCTTCATGGCCTGCTCGGCCGCCCTGTGAAGCTCGACCAATTGCTTCAGCTGGTCGCTCAAAGGCATTGGGTGTTCAGTCCTAGTATACTGGGACCAGAATAACTTTTCCGTTGAGCTCGCCTCCTTAGCTCGGTAAAACTCCGCGACATCTAGTACACTGCGGGGAAGATCTGCGAACGCTCCTGGAGAGCTTCGAACTCAGGTAAGTAAAAGGAAAGTTTCCTCCACATGCTTGCTTTGCATAATGAATGCCTTACCCGCTGCTATCTTCTTCACCACATCAATCTCCTGGAGGGCCTTGTGGGTTGAGCCTTGGCGCTCCGGGCGCTTTCAAGCGCCTTCGCAAGCTCGGACTCTCGCGTCTTAGAGTCAAGCTCCAAGGACCCGTGCTTTTTGGCGAGAGCCTTGAGCTCTTGATGCACCTCGCCTACTCGGGCTTCTCGCTTTTCCCGCTCAATGCGCTCCTTGGCCGCTTTGTCTTCGGCCTCGGACAATGCCTTCTTCAGGGTCGCCACTTCGGTCGTGGCCCCTCGCAAATTCACGATGATCCTACTATTTTACACCTGAACTTCTTTTTTATATATAGACAAGGTATTGCTTACCTTTTCTCTCCCTGAGCTGCCTCTTGGTAAGGCCGAGCTCGTCCTCGGACCGCTCCAGGTACTGCTTCAGTGCAGAGACCTCCGCAGTACGTGCGGCAGCGGCCAGCAATGAAGCCTGCACATACACATAGACATATTCTGATTAGACTCCTGAGTTATCATTTGATCCTCTATTCGGCCTTTCTTCGCGAACGCCAAATAGAGCATCAGGGGCTACTGTCTATGCGGTAATATTTTTCCTATATTTTCATTGCATACCTCAAAGCCTGTTAGGAGGCTGGCACAAGCTTCGGTCAGTCCATTTTTGGCAGACTGAACTTTCTCGATCACCACACTCATGATAGTGCGGTGCTCTTCGTCGATGGAAGCGCCGCGAAGCGCTTCCAGCAAGTTGTCCGGGGCCTCTGGGTGGATAGAGGCCACCGGCACGGGCGGCTTGCCCCTCTTAACGGGGGTCTCCTGCTTGAGTCTGGAACCACCGAAGGTTCCGACGCAGTGTTTGGCTGGGGGCTGAACTTGGAGCTCGTGGGAATTTTGCTCCCTCTGCGCCCAGGGTCCGGAAGGTCGCCTCGAGGCGCCCCCAGGACTACCTCCCCTTGACCCGGTGCCTTTTGAGAAAACACCTCGACGTTGTCCGTAGGGCAAGGGGTGGAGGCGGTCGGAAGTGAATCGCTGTTCATATCCGACGAGTCCAAAGAACCATCCGACGAAGACACGTCGATACGGGCTCGGGACGGGCTGCATAATCATATTCGGCGTAAGTAGAAGCAGTGCAATAAAACATACCATGAATTACTATGGTATCCGGATGCTTACAACTTTGCCAGGGGCTTATCCCTGGGGAACCACTCATCATCGCTGTGGGCGGCCGTTATGGAGCAGTCCGGATGGAGGGTCCTTCCCTTCTTGGACCCTTCGGCCTCCCCGGTTGGGTCGGCCTTCCTTTTCTTGTCTCCCCCGGCTGGGGGGGGGAGAACTTTCCTCCTCCTCCTCATTTTCGTGGGAGGAGTGCGCGTCGGAGTCATCAGACGATGAGTCTGATACAACCTTGCGCCGGAGACCCTTTCAGGTCCCCGTGGCCTTCTTCTTGGTCTTCTTTACCGGCACCTCGTAAGGTGCCGGAGCCAGCATCTCCGTCAGGAGAGCATCTGCAGGATCTTCAGGCAGGGGGCTGGGCAATCGAGCTGCTCCACTGTCTTTGTCCAGTCCTGTTAATGACATGGAAGCTTAGATCCCGCACATGATTTGAACTGGGCAAATAAATACCCTGTGAGATATAAAAACTTACCGGATTCACGACACTTTGCGTTGAGTCCGCGGTCCTCGGTGAGGGAAGGAGGTACCTCGGCGCCCTTGAACAGCACCCTCCAGACATCCTTGTGCGTCATGTCGTAGAGCTCTCGCAGTGTTTGGTGCTTGGCCGGGTCAAACTCCCACAAATTGAATGCCCGTCGTTGGCACATGAGGATCCGATGGAAGAGCATGACCTGGACCATGTTGACGAGCTTGAGTTTCTTGCTCATCATGTTCCTGATGTAGGTCTGGAGTCCGGTTAGCTCTACCGAAGAACCCCAGGACAGGCCCTTCTCTTTCCAAGAGGTGAGCCGCGTGGGGATTCCGGATCAAAATTTGGGGGCCGCCACCCAGTTGGTGTCGCGCGTCTCGATGATGTAGAACCACCCCGATTGCCACCCCGTTATGGTATCCACATAGGTGCCCTCGAGCCAGGTGATGTTAGGCATTTTTCCCACCATGGCGTCTCCGCACTCTGCTTGCTGGCCGACCACCACCTTCGGTTTAACATTGAAGGTTTCCAGCAACAGGCCGAAGTGGGGCCTGATGCGGAGGAAGGCCTCGCACACGACGATAAACGCCTAGATGTTGGGGATGAAGTTGGGGGCCAGATCATGAAAATCCAGCCCGTAGAGAACATGAGCCCACGGATAAATGGGTGGAGGGGAAATCCCAGTCCGTGGACGAAATGGGTAAGAAAAACTACCCTCTCATGGGGTTCGAGCGTAGGGATGATCTGCCCTGCATCTGGCAGCCGGTGCGCGATATCCACGGCCAGATATCCGGTTACCCGTAACTTTGCGATGTGCTCCTCTGTGACGGAGGAGACTATCCACTTGCCTCCTGCTCTGGACATGCTTGGAGTGGTTTGAGAAGAAAAACACGAACTTGGGCACTGGAGCTCGAGTGCGTGAGAATGGATAAGCAAGGAGGTAGAAGGTGTGGGTAAAAGGGGGTGAATCCTTGTCCCTTTATAAGGACGGAAGAGGCGACGCGCCTCCCGACTTGCCTGGTAAAATTGCTTATTCCCCAGGCACCGTAATTGATGGCACGGTTTGGTTTCCCACGTCCGTATTGATCAGAATCCCGTAATAAGGGGGACATGATCTCTGCTTTGACAAGACGTGTCAAGAAAACCGCCCCGCGATATATGCGGTTCTAGTTGAGAAAAACGGTTTGAATAATGACCGGTGAGGGAGTCCTGGATTAGGGGGTATTCGGACAGCCGGATTATATCATTTGGCCGGACTGTTGGACTATGAAGATACAAGATTGAAGACTTCGTCCCATGTCCGGATGGGACTCTCCTTGGCGTGGAAGGCAAGCTTGGCAATACGAATATGTAGATCTCCTTCCTTGTAACCGACTCTGTGTAACCCTAGCCCCCTCCGGTGTCTATATAAACCAGAGGGTTTAGTCCATAGGACCAACAACAACAATCATACCATAGGCTAGCTTCTAGGGTTTAGCCTCTTCGATCTCGTGGTAGATCAACTGTTGTAATACTCATATCATCAAGATCAATCAAGCAGGAGTAGGGTTTTAGCTCCATCGAGAGGGCCCGAACCTGGGTAAAAACATCATGTCCCCCGTCTCGTATTACCATCCGCCTAGACGCACAGTTTGGGACCCCCTACCCGAGATCCGCCGGTTTTGACACTGACATTGGTGCTTTCATTGAGAGTTCCTCCGTGTCATCATCGTTAGGCTTGATGGCTCCTTCAATCATCGATAGCGATGCAGTCTAGGGCGAGACTTTTCTCCACGGACAGATCTTTGTATTTGGCGGCTTCGCACTACGGGCCAACTCGCTTGGCCATCTGGAGCAGATCGAGAGCTACGCCCCTGGCCATCAGGTCAGGTTTGAAAGCTTAAACTGCACGGCCGACATCCGCGGAGACTTGATCTCCGACGGATTTGAGCCCCTGCCGAGTGCGCCGCACGGTCCCGATGAGGATGATTTAGCTCTACCATCGAATAGTGTTCAGGAGACCGCACCGGCAACTGCTCCGACCCTCAATTCGGGGCCAATTGCGCCATCCATGGATGGGTGTATAGACCCCGCCACGGAGGCCGCATTCTCAGTGGCAATCAAGCCAAGTATCGACCTTACCCTTCACGAGAGCCGTGACGCCAAACTGCCGGATTCTTCCCCGGCCACGGACTCCGAACCGCCTGCGCCCGTACCTATCGAATCCGACTGGGCGCCGATCCTGGAATTCACCTCCGCGGATATCTTTCAGCACTTTCCCTTCGGCGACATACTGAACTCATTAAGGTCTCTCTCCTTGTCAAGAGAGTCCTGGCCGAACTATGTCCGGCAGGATTGGGATGCGGATGACGAAGAAATTCGCCGCCCACCCACCACCCACTTAGTAGCCACTGTCGATGATTTGACCGACACGCTCGACTTCAACTCCGAAGACATCGACGGTATGGACGACGATGCAGGAGACGAACAGGAACCACTGCCCACAGGGCACTGGACAACCACCTCATCATATGATATATACATGGTGGACACACCCAAAGAAGGCAATGGCGACAGGACAACGGAGGATGACCCCTCCAAGAAGCAACCCAAGCGCCGACGACAGCGGCGCCGCTCTAAGTCTCGCCAAAGCAAAAGCGGTGATACCGGCATAGGAGATAATAGCACTCCGGACAGTGACGAAGATGACGACAATCCCCTCCAGCAAGATTTAGAATAGGAGGATGGAGAAGCCAGCCCTCCCGAGAGAGCAGCAGATGGAGAGGCGGAGGATGATAATTACATGCCTCCCTTCGAAGACGAGGCAAGCCTCGATGATGAAGAATTTGTCGTGCCTGAGGATCCCGTCGAGCAAGAGCGCTTCAAGCACCGGCTTATAGCCAGGACAAGTAGCCTTAAGAAAAAGCAATAGCAGCTTCAAGCTGATCAAGATTTGCTAGCTGACAGATGGACTGATGTCCTTGCGGCCGAGGAATATGAACTCGAATGCCCCTCCAAGAGTTATCCAAAGCGCAGGTTGCTACCCCGACTGGAGGAGGAAGCATTAAAACCTACATCTCTAGCATATGACACGACTAATCGGCCACCTCGTGGCCGCGACAGAGAGGCATTTCAGCCAAAAGCTCAGCCCGCACCCGGACGCCACTCAAATAAAAATGTCAAGGCACGGCGAAACACGCTAGACCTGCGAGGCGTATTGGAGGACAAAGCAAAACATGCAAGATTGATCTACAGATCACAAGGGCGCGCCACTATGAGAGACGATAACCATCACGCCGGATACAGTAAAAGTAAATCCGGCCAGGCCGAACACAGCGGACAAGACTCATTTGAGCTGCGTCGCGATATAGCCCAGTACAGGGGCGCCGCACATACCCTATGCTTCACAGACGAAGTAATGGATCACCAAATCCCAGAGGGTTTCAAACCCGTAAATAACGAATCATATGACAGTACAACAGATCCTGCGGTATGGATCGAGGACTTCCTCCTGCACATCCACATGGCCCGCGTGACGATCTACACGCCATCAAATACCTCCCACTCAAACTCAAAGGACCAACTCGGCATTGGCTCAACAGCCTGCCAGCAGAATCCATTAGCTGTTGGGAAGATCTGGAAGCCGCATTCCTCGACAACTTCCAGGGCACTTATGTGCGACCACCAGATGCCGATGACTTGAGACACATAATTTAGCAGCCAGAGGAATCGGCCAGGCAATTCCGGAAACGGTTCCTGACAAAGAAAAATCAAATCGTCGACTGTCCGGATGTAGAGGCCCTAGCAGCTTTTAAGCACAACATCCGCAACGAGTGGCTCGCCCGACACCTTGGCCAGGAAAAGCCGAAATCTATGGCAGCCCTCACAACACTCATGACCCACTTTTGCGCGGGAGAGGACAGCTGGCTGGCTCGAAGCAATAACATATCAAAGAACCATGGTACTTAGGACACCAAGGATAACAATGGCAGGTCACGTTGCAACAAACACAAGCGCCGCATCAACAGCGACAATACCGAGGATACGATAGTCAATGCCGGATTCAGAGGCTCTAAACCCGGTCAGCGGAAAAAGCCATTCAAAAGAAGCACTCCGGGCCTGTCCAGTTTGGACCGTATACTCGATCGCTCGTGTCAAATACACGGCACCCCCGACAAGCCAGCCAACCACACCAACATGGAATGTTGGGTGTTCAAGCAGGCCGGCAAGTTAAATGCCGAAACCAAAGATAAGGGGTTACATAGCGATGACGAGGAGGAGCCCCGGCCGCCGAACACCGGAGGACAGAAGAGGTTCCCCCCACAAGTGCGGATGGTGAACATGATATACGCAACCCACATCCCCAAGAGGGAGCGAAAGCATGCGCTAAGGGATGTATATGCATTGGAGCCAGTCGCCCCAAAGTTCAACCCATGGTTCTCCTATCTGATCACCTTCGATCGCAGGGACCACCCCACTAGTATCCGTCATGGCGGATTCGCCGCACTGGTACTAGACCCAATCATCGACGGATTTCACCTCACTCGAGTCCTTATGGACGGCGGCAGCAGCTTGAACCTGCTTTATCAGGACACAGTGCACAAAATGGGTATGGACCCCTCAAGGATCAAACCCACAAAAACGACCTTCAAAGGCGTCATACCAGGTGTAGAGGCCCATTGCACAGGCTCAGTCACACTGGAAGTGGTCTTCGGATCCCTGGATAACTTCCGAAGCGAGGAGTTAATCTTTGATATAGTCCCATTCCGCAGTGGCTATCACGCATTGCTCGGGCAAACCGCATTTGCGAGATCCAATGCGGTACCACATTATGCATACCTCAAGCTCAAGATGCCAGGACCTCGGGGGCTCATCACAGTCAATGGAAACACAGAGCGCTCTCTCCGCACGGAGGAGTACACTACGGCCCTTGTAGCAGAAGCACAAAGAAGCCTCTTCAGGCAATCCACCAGTTCGGTGATTAAACACCCGGACACTGTCAAGCGCGCCCAGAGTAATCTGCAACAAGACCGCCTGGCATGTTCCGAGATCGCATAGCAATGCGGCCCCCACCCCAGTCCCAGCCAAACGGTGAAATTCGTGCCATGCGTACATAATTACGCATTGAAAATACCATGGGCATAGGTGGGGGGGCACGACTACGGCACGCCCCAAAACGCGGCTCAACCGTACTAGGGGCTTCCCGCTTTGTTATTTTTTCTCTCTTTTAGGACTTTACTCTCTGGAAACCCCGTCCGGCAGTATGATTGCCGGGCACACGATACAACAACCAAGGAGGTAGAAAGCTACGTCGCACCATGTAATTCCCAGGTGGTCTCTGGTAACGAGTGAAATACCAGCTTTAAATACCATTCCTCAGCTTGCATTTGGAGGGGACATGTCAAATAGTCCTACTTTTTGCTTATCGCACTACTTGTATCATTCTGCTTCGGCACACCTTTTTGAATAAACAATGCATAGCACTAGACTATTACCGCATTCTCTATTCTTATATATATATGTTCATTCATGACATTTAGCACCCGTACACTCTGGTACGGCCAATATGCCAGGGGCTTAAGCGTACCCCATAATACAGCGTTAGAATTCCGCACACTTTTGACAGTGCGGCACCCTGAACTTATATCATTATATGCATCAGCTCCGAATCATGTCTTGAGTCAATAGTTGGGTTTGCCCGGCTCCCATGTTTTGGTACCTTACGTTCCGCTATATCGGCTAAGGTAGCACTTGGAGAACTACTGCGATTGTGCCCCGGTTCATCTGGGCAAGCACCTCAGTAGAGAAAGCTAAAACTGACTGTCATGATAAGGCGAGAGCTGGTCGCTGTTCGAGAGGTCTCGAGTCCCTAAAGACTTATGCCGCTTAGGGCGAGGAGTCGGCTTTGTCCGGCTTAGGCGTGTATAGCGCCCCGAATTCGGCCTTCCGAATACTAGGGGCTTCGCTAAAATTTAAAATTGTAGACTTCTATGGCTAAGTGAGAGTGATGAAGCATTATAGTCTGATTGCCTTGTTCATTGCGCTGAGCACCTCCCTCGAAGGACCCAACAATGGGAAAAAGAGTGCTCAGATTTATCCCGAACACCCCAGCACTCGTGGCATGGGGGCAAAAGGCGATGACTGGCCATCTCTCAGATTTGATAAACAGCCGCACAGAATGTAATATTTTAAATTCAAACAAGCATTGCATAGCGCACATGAACAAGTTTTCATAATACAGGATCACACGATCAAGTTCATTCAAAAATTACATCCTTCGCACACTCGTCCGCCACAAGACGGGCACCCTTCAGGACACCCTCATAATACATTTCAGGGTGGCGATGCTCCTTGCCCTGCGGCGGCCCCTCCTTCACCAGCTTCTCGGCGTCCATCTTGGCCCAGTGCACCTTCGCACGGGCAAAAGCCCGGTGTGCACCTTCAATGCAGACGGACCGTTTTATGACTTCCAGCCGTGGGCAGGCATCCACAAGCCGCCTCACCAGGCCGAAGTAGCTGTTGGGAAGGGAATCGCCAGGCCACATCCGAACTATAAGGCCCCTCATGGCCTGTTCGGCCGCTATGTGCAGCTCGACCAGTTGCTTCAGCTGGTCGCTCACAGGCATCGGGTGTTCGGTCCCAGTATACTGAGACCAGAACAACTTCTCCGTCGAGCTTCCCTCCTCGGCCTGGTAGTACTTTGCGGCATCTGACACGTTGCGGGGCAAATCTGCGAATGCTCCTAGAGAGCTCCGGACTCGGGTAAGTAACAAGTAATTTACTTTCACATGCTTGCTTTGCATAATGAATGCCTTAACCGCCGCTATCTTCCTCATCGCCTTAATTTCCTGGAGGGCCTTTCGGGCTTTAGCCTTGGCATGCTTTGTGCTCTCGAGGGCCGCGGCAAGCTCGGACTCTCGCGTCTTCGAGTCGAGCTCCAAGGTCTCGTGCTTCTTTACGAGAGCCTGGAGCTCTTGCTGCACCTTGCCCACCCATGCCTCTTGTCTCTCCCGCTCGGTGCGCTCCTTGGCCGCTTTGTTTTCGGCCTCGAACAACGCTTGCTTCAGGGTCGCCACTTCGGTCGTGGCCCCTAGCACATCCATGATGATCCTATCATTTTGCAACCACATCTTTTTTATATATATAGACAAGGTATTACTTACCTTTGTTCTCCTCGAGCTGCCTCTTGGCAAGGCCGAGCTCTTTCTCGGACCGCTCGAGGTTCTGTTTCAGTGCGGCGACCTCCACAGTCAGTGCGGCAGAGGTCAGCAGCGAAGCCTGCATACGCATACATACATACTTATATTAGACTCCTGCAGATATTATTTGATCCTCTATTCGGATTTTCTTTGTGAACACCAAACAGAGCATCAGGGGCTACTGTCTATGCGGTAATATTTTCCTAGATTTTAAATACTTATCTCAAAGCCTGTTAGAAGGCTGGCACAGGCTTCAGTCAGTCCGCTCTTGGCGGACTAAACCTTCTTGATCACCGCACTCATAATAGTACGGTGCTCTTCGTCGATGGAAGCGCTATGAAGCGCCCCCAGCAGGTTGTTCGATGCCTCTAGATGGACAGAGGTCACCGGCACGGGCGGCTTGCCCCTCTTGGAAGGGGGCCGCCTACCGGAGTCCGGAACCACTGATGGTTCTGGCGCGGTGTTCGGCTGAGGGCCGAACTTGGAGCCCTTGGGTGTCTTGCTCCCTTTGCGCCTGAAGTCCAGAAGGTCGCCTTGAGGCGCCTCCAGGACTATCTCCCCCCCGGCTCAGTGCCCCTTGAGACAATACCTCGACCTTGTCTGTAGGGCGAGGAGATGAGGCGGTTGGAAGTGATTCGCTATTCATATCCGATGAGTCCAAGGAACCATCCGACGAGGATACGTCTGTCGGCGTTCTGGGAACGGGGGTCCCCAGACTTGCCTGCCTGCGGCCTGCGGCGTGGCTCAAAAGGGGGCCCAGCACGGCCCATCTTCATCAACACAAGACTCAAGACCCTCGCGAGGGGCCTAGCCTCACGGGGCGGATGACACGGACCATCCTCAGGCGTGGCCTCGTCAGGCTGGCTCAGGAGGAGGCAGAGAAATCAAGGCGGGGTACCTCGCGAGGTGCCCGTGACGCCAACCATGACGACTCGGGGCGCCAGGCAGGTGCCAGCCCGCGCAGCGTCCTCCTTTCCTCTTTGGTGCAAAGGGGGCAAGCGCAGCCGCGGAGTACCGAGGCATCAGGCAAAGGTTGCCATTTTGGTGCAACGAGACCAAGACCAGGAGGACTACGAGACGGAGGTCACCGTGGAGCCCAAGACAGCGTCATCACCAGAGCTTTGCGCAGGCGAAGACTGCTTTTGTCAGGATGGTTGATACTTGCTGTCCCCCTTCAAATTAGCCCTCCATTGTTGGCTCCCTTCCCGCTCGATATTTGGGAAGAGGACCAGGGCCTCTATAAATAGGACGAGCTGCCCACATAGCAAGGGGGTTCGGTCGGTTGGCTAGAGAGAGAAAGAGAGAGAGAGAGAGAAAGGTGGCTGAACTCCTCCCAGTAGTTCGTCGCCCCAGCCAAGAGTAGACCCTCGCGAGGCTGTTCTTCCTTGTATTATCATCATCATCAGCCCCAAGAGGCAATCCACCCACCACACACTAGAGTAGGATATTACACCACAACGGTGGCCCGAACCAGTATAAACCTTGTGTCTCTTGTGCAGTTCTTTCAGTAGTCTAGATCCTTGCGAGACGGAGAGGTAGAAGGCGTAATCTCTCCGCGCACCCCAATGTTCGAACCTTAAGGGTTTGCCGGAACCCAAAATCCGACATTTGGCGCACCAGGTAGGGGTGCGCTGGAATTCGTCTTCCACCGCTCCGTGCGCCGTCGCGCCGTCATCACCATGCCCGGCGACTAGGAGGGCAACCCCGACCCATGGGCTGTGTGGCCCGCCCACGAAGAACCGCTCGCCCCGGGCGACCCCGTGTCCCAGGCAGCTCGCGGCCCGCAGGGCACTGCGGGCCGCGGGCGACACGGACAGACTTTGACAACTCTTACACCGCGGCAGGCACGATCGGCAGCAAGGGCCTCCAATCACGCCACGACCAGGACACCGTACACCCGCCGGGAGCAGGCGAACTCGAGGGCCGCGCTCACGGTGGCCCGAGAGCTGCTACGGTGCAGACTGCTGGAGGGAGGCCACGACGTGCTGCTAGAGCGAGTGGTGGAGCTCCTGGGCTTCGCCGCCTCGGGGGCTCACCCCTTCTCCACCCAGCTCCCATCTCAAACCCAGGGCGACCCGCGCGGGGCCTCCGCGCGCGCCCGCGGGCTCCAAGGCTACTCCGACGCAAGCGAAGCTGTCAGCACCGGACCGGCGGCGGCGCTACCCCCGCCCCTGGCCCGTGAAGAAGAAGGACTCAACGCGACCCACGGCCCCAGTGGGCGGCCGCGCTGCCGCCCCGCAGTGGGCGTGACAGGAGGGACCACGTGGCATGCGGGGCATCACGGCGTGGCATTCGGGATGACGGCGCCAGAGGAATACGTGCCCCTCATCATGGACCAAGGACACCCTCACGAGAGCGGACAAGGCTCGCTCCTCGGCCCAAGCTGGGGGGACGAGGCGCTAGAAGCTGAGCCTTTCCAGGAGCCCCGGGACGGTCCCGCTGGCCACGCTGGAGGCAACGATTATCGGGCACCGCTAATTCTTCAGGAGCAGGTATACGCTAACCATGGATCGCAGGAGGTGCAGGTCGCCACGGTAAGCAGCTGCCCCGCTCCCACAGTCTCCTACCCCTCGGGAGGAGGGCGCAGGGGGCTGCAGGAGAGGGGCCAAGATCCGACATCACCACCGCGGCGTTCGGAGCAAGGTGCTCTCAGGAGGTAGGCCCTCTGCTGGGGAGGTACCTCAGGGCCTGCCCCTGGCGGAGGACCCGTGGTCGTCGGGGGAACCGCTGGCGACCGCTCTACCCCATCGGGGGGCGTCCTGGGTTCCGGTCGTTGCTGATGGCACTAGAGTGTGGCGCAAGGCGGGGCCCTCGTCTGGCGATATGAAGCAAGGCCAGTACCTGTGAAGAAGGCCCGATGCCTGTGAAGCTCGCCGCCCTGTGACACTCTCACGTAATAATGAGTGGGGCTGTACATGCCCCGGAGTCTCAGGGGTGCCAGACTCAGGCCCTGGGGCTCCCTCCCACGCCCAGTGGACAGCACTTAGCTCCGCGCTGGTGAGAAGACGTCCAAGACTAGATTAGGTGCCGGACGCGGCCTTTTGTCTGCTTTCATTGCCTTTCCCTTTGGCTGTATCTTTTCCCCCGCTGGATTTAAGTTGGATTCGAATTTAAAATTTGCGTGTGTTCGGGGAGGGGGTGATTATTCTCGTTCGAGCCATTTCTCGCGTTCTGGTTACCGCTTCGCCATAGCTGCCTCCCCTCGCGAGCCCCTCGCGAGTCGGGTCAGGCCTGGCTCATGCGCAACCCAAATTGCCGCTGTTGCTCCCTCTCAGGAGGATTTTCGGGTGCCTACGGAGGTTGTCCTGTTGGGAAAAGGCCCAGAGCCTGTGAAGCAAGGCGAGTGCCTGTGAAGCTATCACGCTTTGGAAAAGGCCCAGAGCCTGTGAAGCAAGGCGAGTTCCTGTGAAGCTATCACGCTTTGGAAAAGGCCCAGAGCCTGTGAAGCAAGGCGAGTGCTTGTGAAGCTATCGCGCTTTGGAAAAGGCCCAGAGCCTGTGAAGCAAGGCGAGTGCCTGTGAATCTATCGCGCTTTGGAAAAGGCCCAGAGCCTGTGAAGCAAGGCGAGTGCCTGTGAAGCTATCGCGCTTTGGAAAAGGCCCAGAGCCTATGAAGCAAGGCGAGTGCCTGTGAAGCTATTGCGCTTTGGAAAAGGCCCAAAGCCTGTGAAGCAAGGCGAGTGCCTGTGAAGCTATCGCGCTTTGGAAAAGGCCCAGAGCCTATGAAGCAAGGCGAGTGCCTGTGAAGCTATTGTGTTTTGGAAAAGGCCCAGAGCCTGTGAAGAAGGCAAATGCCTGTGAAGCCGTCGCATTTGGGGAAGGGCCCGGAGCCTGTGAAAAGGGCCAACGCATGTGAAGCTCCCCGCCGGCGACACTCTCATATCCTACGGATTCAACTAAAGAACACCCAGGACGTCACGCCCTCCCACAGGCTGCTTCGGGGCTTGCGCGAAACATAGGTAAACCAGCCACCCACCAGGCGCGGGCGCTCGTGCAATATGACAACTACCAATACGATGAACACAGGTTTTACATGAGGGGCTTCCCCTCCCAAAATGCTCTCACAGCCATCAGGTCAAAAACCTGAGTTCTATTCATGCAGGGTAAAAAAGACAGGAGCGATACACACTCAGTCGGACCAATCCCCCAATGCATCCTCGGAAGCACCTCCCGAGCCGTCATTGGCGTCGCCGGACTCGCCATCGTCGTCTGCATCGCCACCAACGGCGTCAGGACCGTTCACCGCACCGCCTTCGCCAGCTGACACGATCATGTCATCATCATCCGAAGCGAAGGCCCTGACAAGGGCGTCCACGTTGTCTTCCATCCAGTGCGCTAGGTCGCCTCGGACAGCCTGGGGAACTGGGGCGATGACGGCGTCAAAATCGAAGTGGGGATCCATGTTCAAGAGATGGCTGAAGACACGGGAAAAGGCGCGCCCGAGCAGGGCGCGGCTCCTCTCTTCCACCAACCTGTCGGCCCTGGCAGACCGCGCCTCCAGCTGCGTCACCACGACGGTGAAGAACTGAAGGTTGCCAGCATAGTTGGCTGTATGTGGCTCGCCAACAGCCGCCTCACAGATGTTGCCCAAGGCTGCGCTAGCTCTCTCCCGGAGCATGGCGAGCATGGGGCCGTGCACGTGCTCCGGGACCTGCCGCTGACATATCTCATCCGCGTTCTGGCGCACGATGCCCTCAGCCTCCTCCACCCACTGGCGAAGATGGAGCATCTCGGCCCGGGAGGTGGCTAACTCCCCTTGCACTACCTCAAGGGCGGCCCGGGAGGCGTCGACCAGCCGCGTCGCCTCCTCCCGCTTAACCCTCAAGGCTGCGGTCCTCCCTTCAGCTTCGACCCGGATCAACTCCAGCCTCCCCTCGAACTCGCGCTCGAGGTCGTGGCGCGCCATCGCCACCCAACGTCCGACCTCTTCCAGGACACGAGCTTCCCGTGCGGCGACATCGTCCTCCGCCTGTGTCACCAAGCGCTCCCTCGTCTCCAGCCGCTCATACTCGCGGGTGCATTCGGCAGCTTCTAGTGTCAACGCTTATTCACGCTTCTGGGGCTCAGCTGGGTCGCCAGAGGCCACCTGCATCGACGCAAGGGCCGACTTGCGCAGCTCCACTTGCTCCTCCAGTGAGTGGCACCAGGCCAGGAGCTCCCGAGCCCGCTCCTCCGCCGCCTCTCGCCGTCGGTCAGCTCTCCGGGCCTCCTCGGCAGCCTGGGACCGGGCCACCCGAGAGGCCTCTAGCGACGCCTTCGCCTCTTCATCGTCAAGATCATGCTGACGGTGCGCGAGGGCGATGGCAGCCTCCAGCTCGTGCCTCCCTGCAGCCAGGCACAGGCCCTCGGCCTCCAGGCGCGCGTCTTCGTCAGCAAGTTCCTCCCCAAGCAGGTCCACCGCGTCAGTCGCCCTTCGAGGGAACCCTTGGCGGCGAGCGCGGTGCTCCCGGGCATGCTCGAGCCCGTCTTCCACACCATCATCTGCCCCGAGCACGCGTCGGGGGCCACGAATCATCGTTCCCCCTCCGAGCAGGGGGCTGGGGGCTGCCACCCTCGCGACGGCAGGGCCCGCTGCACCAGAAGCCCAGCCTGGAGCCAGCCCGTCTCCACATAAAGGGCGCAGGGGGCGCCTCAACCAGTCGCAGCCCACGACCAAACGAGAAGCCCACGGCAGGCTAGCTATGCCCCGAGAGGGCCCGTGAAGGAAAATCGGGGGGAATGAAGGGCCACGGAGCACCTCGGGGAGGTCCACCCCTTCGATCGCCCTCACCACAAGGGCAGAGCTGCTCGGAGCACTTGAGGACGGTAGAGGGGGCGAAGCCAAAGGAGGCGGCACCTCGGTTACTTCCGCGAGCTCGGCCGGAAGGGGCCTGCGGAGCAAGGATCAGTGAAAGTAACAAGAGGGTCAGGAACCAGAAAGGGAGAAGACTTACTTGTCAGTGGCGAAGTACTTCCTGCGCTTCAGCACGCGACAAGGGAAGTCATCACCCAGGGCCTCCCTTTTCCTCCGGAGGGCCTCAAAGTCCACGCGAAAGCGGCCCAAGAGAAGAGCGCAAGGATCAACCTGCGACGAAGATGGAGCATCGAGGCGATCCGCGTCAGGGGCGCCTGCCTGGCGCGTGCCGCCCATCGCCTCGCCAGAAGACGTGGCTGGGGCCTCCGAGGCCTCAGCCCCGGGCACTAGGGGCGGCTGCCTGCCACACTCAGCCTCACTGGCGCGGGTCCCAGGAGCTGTCCCCTCGAGAGCATCACCCGGTGCAGTCACCTCATCGGGAGCCCCCTCGGCCTCCGTCGCCTCCTGCCTCCCTGCTCCGCCACTTGAGGAGGAGTCGCCTTGGCCGATTGGAAGGGCAGTCACCGCCACTGGATTCTCACGCGGTCCCTGGAGGCCGGCAGGGCGCAACCCCCACCCATCAAAGACGCGCATCTTCTTCACGAAGTCGACCCTGCTCTGGCAGAGGTACAGCAAGGCCCCTTCCTGTCGGACGCTACCGGGGTTGGGGTCCCCGACCAAGGTCAAGAGAGCCGTCTTCAGCACCTCATGAGCCAGGTCCTTTTCCTGGAGCCTCATGTTATCCTCGCGCCCACGGAAGGCCCACATCTGGCGAGAGTGGCGCTGAAGGGGAGCAACACGGCATAACAGAAACTCCTTCACCACCTTGGGCGCTGTCACGCCGAGCTTCCTCAAGAGTGCGAAGCGGCGCCATACGAAGACGAGCCGGGGGCTCTCGAGCGTCTCCTGGCCCCAACCCGAATTGGGGACAGCAGGCGAGGTCGGCTCTGATAGCAGGGGGCTGGGCACCCCTGCGTCCACATACAGCCACCGCTCGCGGAACCCAGCCGTGGGTAGGGGGAGCTTGAAGTCAATCCCAGAGGCCGCAGTCTCAGGCTCGGTAGCGAAGCTCACGCATGCCCAGCATTGGGTAGGGTCGACGAGATGCAGCGAGAAGAAGTGGCGCAGCAAGGCAACCGAAGGAGGGATGCCCACCATGGCTTCACAAACGAAGGCGAAGACCGAAAGGAGGGTGATGGACTCAGGACTTAGGTGCATCATGTGGATCTGATAATGGGAGAGCACGGCATTGAAGAAATCGGAATAGGGGGGAACCAGACCCGCCCACAGGGCATCGTTAAAACATGGGACTTCGGTAGCTATCCTGTCGATGGAGAAGTGGGGCGCGGGCCAGGCCGTTGTCCTCCCGCACTCATTGAAGATGGTGGCCAGAGCCAAGCTGACCTTGCCCAGGCACTCTCGATCGAGTATGGTCGACCGGCCGACGGCGGGGGCCACCGATGGTGGCACACAAGACGGAGGCATGGGTTTCTTCCCTCTCTCCTTTTTCGTCGGAGCCATAGCAATGGGAAGGAGGGGGAAGATTCGAGATTGGATTGGAAGCAGGAGCTGGCGTTCGAAGGAAGGAAGAACAGGGGACGCTCGAGCAACAGGAAGGGGAGCGGCTGTGTACAACTACAAGTCCGCCTAGCAGGGCGCAGAATAAGGGGGCGTGGGGGAACAGTGCCGCCCACGTCCAATCAACCGCGATGCGGCGCCCAAGGCCGCAGGCTGTTAGGGCCCGCGGCGCTTCGCCCTTGCCCTTTCGCCTCTCAGCACGGCCAAGTCTGGGCGCGCCTTGGGCCCGGGGGCTACTGTCGGCGTTCTGGGAACGGGGGTCCCCAGACTTGCGTGCCTGCAGCCTGCGGCGTGGCTCAAAAGGGGGCCCAACACGGCCCATCTTCATCAACATAAGACTCAAGACCCTCGTGAGGGGCCGAGCCTCGCAGGGCGGATGACACGGACCATCCTCAGGCGCGGCCTCGTCAGGCTGGCTCACCAGGAGGCGGAGAAATCAAGGCGGGGTACCTCGCGAGGTGCCCGTGACGCCAGCCATGACGACTCGGGGCGCCAGGCGGGTGCCATCCCGCGCAGCGTCCTCCTTTCCTCTTTGGTGCAAAGGGGGCAAGCGCAACCGCGGAGTACCGAGGCATCAGGCAAAGGTTGCCATTTTGGTGCAACGAGACCAAGACCAGGAGGACTACGAGACGGAGGTCACCGTGGATCCCAAGACGGCGTCATCACCAGAGTTTTGCAGGCGAAGACTGCTTTTGTCAGGATAGTTGATACTTGATGTCCCCCTTCAAATTAGCCCGCCATTGTTGGCTCCCTTCCCGCTCGATATTTGGGAAGAGGACCAGGGCCTCTATAAATAGGACCAGCCGCCCACATAGCAAGGGGGTTCGGTCGGTTGGCTAGAGAGAGAAAGAGAGAGAGAGAGAGAGAGAGAGAGAGAGAGAGAGAGAGAGAGAGAGAGAGAGAAAGGTGGCTGAACTCCTCCCAGCAGTTCATCGCCCCAGCCAAGAGCAGACCCTCGCGAGGCTGTTCTTCCTTGTATTGTTCATCATCATCAGCCCCAAGAGGCAATCCACCCACCACACACTGGAGTAGGGTATTACACCACAACGGTGGCCCGAACCAGTATAAACCTTGTGTCTCTTGTGCAGTTCTTTCAGTAGTCTAGATCCTTGCAAGACAGAGAGGTAGAAGGCGTAATCTCCGCGCGCACCCCAGTGTTCGAACCTTAAGGATCTACCGGAACCCAAAATCCGACAACGTCGATAAGGGCTCGGGGCGGACTGCATAATCATATTCGATGTTAGGAGAAGCAGTGCAACAAAAGTATGCTATGAGTTACTCTAGTATCCGAATACTTACGACTTCGCCAGGGGCTTGGCCCTGAGTAACCACTCGCATTCGCTATCGGCGGCGGTGGTGGAACAGTCCGGAAGGAGAGTCCTTCCCTTCTTGGACCCTCCGGCCTCCCCGGTTGGGGCGGCCTTCCTTTTCTTGTATCCTCCGGCTGGAGGGGGAGAATCTTCATCTTCCTCCTCCTCGTTTTCACGGGAGGAGTGCATCTCGGAGTTACCAGACGATGAGTCCGATACCACCTGGCGCCGGGAACTCTTTCGGGTTCCCGTGGCCTTCTTCTTGACCTTCTTCTCCGACACCTCATAAGGAGCCGGAGTCCGCATCTCCGTCAGGAGAGCGTCTGTAGGGTCTTCGGGCAGAGGGGCCAGACAGTCAATCTACTCTGATGTCTCCACCCAGTCCTGTCAAAGGCATGGGAGCTCAGACCCCGCACATGGTTAAACTATGGAAAATAAATACCCTACGAGGTGTATAGAACTTACCAGATTCGCAGGGCGCGTCGCGCTTAGCCCGCGGTCCTCGATAAGGGGAGGGGGGACCTCGACGCCCTTGAACAACACCTTCCAGACGTCCTTATGCGTCGTGTCGAAGAGCTCATGTAGAGTCTGGTGCTGGGCCGGGTCGAACTCCCATAAGTTGAAAGCCCGTCGTTGACATGGGAGGATCCGGTGTAAGAGCATGACCTGGACTATGTTTACAAGCTTGAGTTTCTTGCCTATCATGTTCCGGATACACTTCTGGAGTCCGTCCAGCTCCACTGATGAGCCCCAGGACAGGCCCTTCTCCTTCCAAGAAGTGAGCCGCATGGGGATTTCGGATCGAAACTTGGGGGCCGCCACCCAGTTGGTGTCGCGCGGCTCGGTGATGTAGAACCCCCCCGATTGCCACCCAGTTGGTGTCGCGCGGCTCGGTGATGTAGAACCACCCCGATTGCCACCCCTTTATGGTCTCCATGTAGGAGCCCTCGAGCCATGTAACATTGGGCATTTTTCCCACCATGGCTCCGCAGCATTCTGCTTGTTGGCCGCCTACTACCTTCGGTTTGACATTGAAGGTCTTCAGCCACAGGTCGAAGTGGGGCCGGACATGGAGGAAAGCCTCGCACACGACGATGAACGCCGAGATGTTGAGGATGAAATTCCGAGCTAGATCAGGGAAGTCTAGCCCATAATAGAACATAAGGCCGCAGACGAATGGATGGAGGGGAAACCCCAGTCCGCGGACGAAGTGGGTGAGGAAAACCACCCTTTCGTAAGGTTTCGGGGTAGGGATGATCTGCCCCGCGGCTGGCAGCTGGTGCGCAATATCCACGGCTAAGTATTCGGCCCCGCGCAGCTTTTTAATGTCTCCCTCCGTAACGGAGGAGACCATCCACTTGCCTCCCATTCCGGACATGTTTGGAGAGGGTTGAGGAGAAGGATGTGGACTTGGGCGCTGGAGCTCGAGTGCACGAGAATGGATGAGCAAGGAGGAAGAAGGCGTGGGAAGAAAAAGGTGAACCCTTATCCCTTTATAAGGGCGGACTAAACTATGCGCCCCCACCAGCCCGGTAAAACTCGCTTATCCCCCCAAGTGCCGTAATTGATGGCGCAGTTAGGTTACCCACGTCCGTATTGATGGGAATCCCGGAATAAGGGGACATGATCTCTTCTTCGACAAGACGTGCCAAGGAAACCGCATCGCAAAACACACTGAGGTTGGCTGTGAAAAACGATTCGAATGGTGACTTGGCTATGGTGTGATGTCACACTGTGGAATGCGTCGGCAGATTAGATTTGTGAAAATATTATTCTCTCTACGGTTATATGTGGAACTTGTTTTGCAGAGCCGGACATGATCCTCGTGTTCAAAATCTTCTATGAAGTATTCGGAGGAGGAACCCGCCTTGCAATGCCGAAGACAATCCGCGCGCCGGACTCATCGTCATTGAAGCCTGGTTCAGGGGCTACTGAGGTAGTCCTGTATTAGGGGGTATCCGGACAGCCGAATTATATCCTTTGGCCGGACTGTTGGACTATGAAGATACAAGATTGAAGACTTCATTCCGTGTCCGGATGGGACTCTCCTTGGCGTGGAAGGCAAGCTTGGCAATACGGATATGTAGATCTCCTTCCTTGTAACCGACTCTGTGTAACCCTAGCCCCCTCCGGTGTCTATATAAACCGGAGGGTTTAGTCCGTAGGACCAACAACAACAATCAGACCATAGGCTAGCTTCTAGGGTTTAGCCTCTTCAATCTCGTGGTAGATCAACTCTTGTAATACTCATATCATCAAGATCAATCAAGCAGGAGTAGGGTTTTACCTCCATCGAGAGGGCCCGAACCTGGGTAAAAACATCGTGTCCCCCGTCTCCTGTTACCATCCGCCTAGACGCACAATTCAGGACCCCCTACCTGAGATCTGCCGGTTTTGACACCGACAACCGGGCCGTGACATGATGTCATGCTATCAAACATGTCAGCAGATTGGATTAGCAGAAATATTATTCTCTCTACGGTGGTATGTGGAACTTGTTTTGCAGAGCCGGACACTATCCTTGTGTTCAAAATCTTCTATGGAGTATTCGGAGGAGGAACCCGCCTTGCAATGCCGAAGATAATACTGGGCGCCGGGATCATCATCATTGAAGCCTGGTTCAGGGGCTACTGAGGGAGTCCTAGATTAGGGGGTCTCCGGACAGCCGGACTATATCCTTTGGCCGGACTGTTGGACTATGAAGATACAAGATTGAAGACTTCGTCCCGTGTTCGGATGGGACTTTCCTTGGCGTGGAAGGCAAGCTTGGCAATACAGATATGTGGATCTCCTCCCTTGTAACCGACTCTGTGTAACCCTAGCCCTCTCCGGTGTCTATATAAACCAGAGGGTTTAGTCCGTAGGACAACATACAATCAGACCATAGGCTAGCTTCTAGGGTTTAGCCTCTACGATCTCATGGTAGATCAACTCTTGTAATACTAATATCATCAAGAACAATCGAGCAGGACGTAGGGTATTACCTCTATCAAGAGGGCCCGAACCTGGGCAAACATCATGTCCCTTGCCTCCTATTACCATCCGCCTTAGACGCACAGTTCGGGACCCCCTACCCGAGATCCACCGGTTTTGACACCGACAACCCCCATTCCTAGAACACCGACAATAGCCCCGGGCCCAAGGCGCGCTCAGGCTTGGCTTCGAGGTGAAGCCAAAGGGCAAGCGCGGAGCGCCACGGGCCCCATCATCCCGGGGCCACGATTGGCGCGTGGCGATTGATTGGACATGGGCGTCTCCGCTTCCCCATGCTGCCTCGGCAACTGCCCGACTTGACGAGTCCCTGCTGCATGCAAAAAAACATCATTATTACCTTAGATCATGGAGGCCGGCGGTTGGCCTCCCTTTGGCTATAAATGGGAAGGGGGGCGGAGCCCCCGTCACCCATCTTTTCCTTTGCTTCTCCCGCTCCTTCTTCTTCCTTGCTTTACTGCCAGCAGCGACACCCATGGCGCCTACGAAGAGGCTCTTGACGACGGAGAAGGGGAAGGCTCGCCAGGAGGGTCCCAACTCACCGCCGCCCAAGAGGGGGCGCTGCCGTCCCCGCAAGCACCCTACGGCCCCCGCCGCGGCCTCTCGCGTCCGTGGTGGCGCCTCTTTGCATGGTGGTGGCTCCCGAGTTGTGGTAGCCCCGCCGATGAGGGGAGGCGCTCCATGGTCACGCGGCCGCCCAGGCTGTGCTTCCACTCTGCGGAAGTGTTGCCGGAGTTCATCGTGTGGTCGGAGAACCCGGCCGACACTTGGCTTCAGCTCCTGCGCTTCTTCGCCGGCGAGCCGCCAGCCATTGGTCCAGGTGGCATCTAGCTGCAAGTGGACGGCTACTGCAGCAAGGCTTCTTGTGTCGTGGCCGAAGTCTCCGCCACATGCAACACGGTCCTGGCTCGCGGTTGGCAGACGTTCGCCCATGCGTGCAAATTGGCAGGCAGTGTGCCCTCCACTTCAAGTACGATGGCGTCGCGACCCACTTCGTGAGGGTATTTGGGGAAGATGGTCGCTGCGTCGGGTGCTGCCCTAAGGACAACGACAGCGACGAGGTGCTCGGCCTTGGCGATGGCCGCGACGAGAGTGACGGCAGGCCCGCCTTCGGCACCGACCATTGTGGTGTAATACCCTACTCCAGTGTGGTGTGGTGGATTGCCTCTTGGGCTGAGGATAAACAGTTACAAGGGAAGAACAACCTCGCGAGGTGAGGTGTTCTTGTGCTTGGTGAACTTGTGTGGTTCGGGATGATCCGGGTCCGAATCACATGCCTCCCTATGGTGGTGGCTAGTCCTATATACAGAGGCCCGGGTTCTCTTCCCAAATATTGAGCGGGAAGGGATCCCACAACAGCCAAATTTTAAGGGAGACAACTACTACAAGCTATCCTGACAAAAGTAGTCTTCGCCTGCCAAAGGCTCTGGTTGTGACACCGTCTTGGGCTCCACGGTGACCTCCATCCTGCTGTCCTGTTGGTCGTGGTCTTGTTGCATCGATATGGAAACCTTTGCCTGACACCTTGAGACTCCTCGTCTGCACTTACCCCTTTAGCACCAAAGAGAAAACAAGGACACTGCGCGCGCTGGCGCCCGCCTGGCTCCAGTCGTCATGGCTTGCGTCATAGAAACCTCGTGAGGTTTCCCTTGCCTTGATCTCTTTGCCCCTCGCGAGCCAGCCTGGTGATGCCGCCCCTGAGGAGGTCTTGCGTCGTTTGCCTCACGAGGATTGGCCCCTCGTGAGGGTCTTGAGTGTTTGCTGGTGAAGATGGGCCGTACAGGGCCGCTGGTGGAGCCACGCCGCAGGCCACAGGCAGGCAAGTCTGGGGACCCCCGTTCCCAGAACGCCGACACCCCTGAAGATCAAGGGTTGACTGGAAATTGTAATTCATGGTAAAAGAGATCCAGTCAAGTCATACTCAATGTAAACTAATGATAATACATGCAAATGACAGCGGTGCTCTCCAACTGGTGCTTTTTAATAAGAGGATGATGACTCAGCATAAAAGTAAATAGATAAGCCCTTCGAAGAGGGAAGGATGGATTTGTAGAGGTGCTAGAGCTCGGTTTTGAAATAGAGCTGAATAATATTTTGAGCGGTATACTTTCATTGTCAACATAACAACTGAGAGATCTCGATATCTTCCATGCTACACACATTATAGGCGGTTCCCAAGCAGAATGGTAAAGTTTATAGTCCCCCACCACCAACAAGCATCAATCGATGGCTTGCCCGAAAAAACTGGTGCCTCCAACTAACAACAATCTCGGGGGAGGTTTGTTTGCAATTATTTTGATTTGATTTGACCATGGGACTGGGCATCCCGGTGACCAGTGTCACGACCGGTTTTCCAATAAAAATATTTATTGAGAAACCAATCTTTTGAGTCCAGTATGAGAGAAATCCTCCACACTGGTAGACAAATTCTTGATATAATAAACCAGTAGCATAAAATATATTACAGGGTCGAACTACGGTTGCTCAACCAAATTATTACAAGCACGCCAATAATTATACATAATGGCGGACATGACACAGTGGTGTGGAGGCATACTACTGACTCGAGGATAGGACGATGGTGGAAAAACACAGCGGGGAGAGAAATACAAGACTCTAAGTCTGTCATCTCATCGAGCGTCGAGGTGAAGCTCGATGAATTTATTTGGTAGCGGAAGCGGATATAAAATAGTGACCAAATCCAGGGTCGCACGAGACTGACTGGGACTCCTCTAGGTGTCGGACTCGCTATCAAACTCTTCATCCATGAGATCGCCTTCGTCAGCATCTGGCCAAATCAACAAGCCAGTGAGTACTTTGAAAGTACTCGCAAGACAGTTCAGATGTAAGATATAACAAATGCATGCATGGATGCGTCATGAATAATTCACCAATGTACATTTCAAAAATTAGCATAACAAGGTAAGTAAAAAGGGAAACGGCGGTAGTCCGCCTGAAATCTCAACAGAACATAAATAACTACCGATCGGGTGTCTGAAGCGACGCCTCGAAAGGTGAACAAATAAATATAAGGAAATGATGCCACAGTCGGGCGTCTTAGCGACACCACATAAAGGGCTTTAAAAGAAATACCACAGACGGATGTCGGGGCGACATCACAGAAAGGGCTTGAAAAGAAATGCCACAGTCGGACGTCGGGGCGACATCACAGAAAGGGCTTGAAAAGAAATGCCACAGTCGGACGTCGGGGCGACATCACAGAAAGGGCTTGAAAATAAATGCCACAGTCGGACGTCGGGGCGACATCACAGAAAGGGCTTTTATGGACAGATAAATAATAATCATAATAAACTTTTAATTCATAAGAATAAATGGGTTAGTCCATCCACAGGAATATCATTTAACCGGAATTAGCACTCATGCGAAACACCGGAGTTTCTGT
>NC_041390.1:551861320-551897361 GCF_002162155.2 Triticum dicoccoides
GCTTGAAAATAAATGCCACAGTCGGACGTCGGGGCGACATCACAGAAAGGGCTTAAAAAGAAATGCCACAGTCGGACGTCGGGGCGACATCACAGAAAGGGCTTGAAAAGAAATGCCACAGTCGGACGTCGTGGCGACATCACAGAAAGGGCTTGAAAAGAAATGCCACAGTCGGACGTCGGGGCGACATCACAGAAAGGGCTTTTATTCACAAGTAAAATATACTCATAATAAACATTTAATCCATGAGAATAAATGGGTTAGTCCATCCACAGGAATAATCATTTAACCGGAGTTAGCACTCATACGAATCACCGGGGTCTCTGCCATCAAAACTGACATTTGATTAGGATAAGATAATACGAATACGGACATGGAATAGATGATTTGGAGGAATATATGACTCTGCCGAGTTTGTACAAAATTTTTCCCACAGCCAACGGATTTCCGTAGTCACAAAGGACTAGTTCCGTTTACGGTATTTCGGAAGAAAACACAGCTAACCAGTACACACCCATCCTACCTCTCGATGCTAGGAATCACCCTAGACATCGTCCAAGAAAAACTTTTGAGACGGGGAGATCACAATCTCGAATAGCATGGGATCAAATTTATATACGCGCGCTCTAAGGGGTGCCCCCTCTCAGTCCCAACCGGAAACACCCATGCCCCCTGACCGGATGACTGGCTTTAATCCAGGGCCATGGAACCATCATCACGGCCTCTCCTCTTTGGTGTGTACCATGAAAGCGGTTTGCAACTTACTAAACCATATTCCTTGCGGAAAACATGTGGTAGTACAGGGAAGGAAATGAGAGGAACTGGACCGATACGGTTTGACACTGAAGTCACATAGTCTGGCGTAAGACTGGCATGCTACGACACTGCCATCTCACCCATCCTCATGCCAACACATGGCCATTCATACTCACATCCATCCACTTATGGATCATCGAACTCACTTACCTCATTGTCAGATAAAATAACGTTCATCGATATGCTTCTCAACATGCCATGAAACTAACTAAATGCAAAACATGCCAAGACACTCATCATATCAAAAGTTCAAACATGCTTGCCTGCTTCAGAGTAGTCGGAGCCTAGCTCGGTGAAGTTCGCGGCTCCGTCACCTCCTTCGGTATCTACGGTATAAAGAAAATATATGCGCTATCGTAAATACCAAGGAGTGCACAGAAAGTATTTAAAATATTTTCAAATAAATCTGATAAAAAACTAGACAAAATTTTAAAGAGAACAGAAAAAGAATCAATCAAAAATACTTTTCTGTTTAAAAGTTATAAGGGTTTTTGTCTAGGGACTCATCTGTAATGAAACAGAAGATTTCCAGGGGCTAGCTTATAAAAACAGAAAACGTTTCGGCAGAACTACGCCAGCCCAAAGAGAAAACGCATTTTGCCCGAAGGCGCTTCCAGAAAACGATTCAACCAGAGAGGGCAGAGAGGCTGACGGTGGGGTCCCACTCGTCAGGTTTGAACTTCAAAAGGGGGGGGCGAAGCTCGTCGGCGCCCGAGAGCCGCGGTGGTCGCCGGCGGCAATCCATGGCGAGGCAGGGGGATCAGAGGGTACCTCAGTGCTCAGGGCGCCATTCCGCGTCGGTTGGTGGTGGTGGTGGTCACCGGCGAGTACCACGTCGACGGCGAGCTTTGCTCTGGTGGACGGCGGCTCGGGTGGTCGAGGGGCTCGTCGGAGAGGGCTGCAGAGGTCAAATTGAAGAGGGGGTTAGGCTCCTGGTAGCTAGAGAGGGTAACGGACGGGGTTTGGGTGCCGGAGATGGCCTCACCGGAGCGAATCGTGGTGGAGGCCGAGGCGGATCGGGGCGGCCGGAGTTGGGGGAGGAGACCTCCTCGGGGTCCCCCTAGTGGCCTGGCGTGGCGTTGGTGAGGAGTGGGGATGAGGCATGCACGAGGGTGAGCTCGGGGGCCCTTTTTATAGGCGGCCCGAGGCGGTTGCCGTGAACGGGGATCTCCGGCGAGTGATTACGGTGGTGCTGGGGATGTGCAGTGGGATTAGGGGCTTGGGCATCGTCGTTGAGGTCCACCGGTCCCATTTAGGTGCTAAACAGGCTGGGGCTTGGTGCTATGGGTGAGCTCGACGGAACGGGGGTGGCGCGGCCCGTCGGCGGCAGGGAGCACGTTCCGTGCTTGCCGGGCCACGGCGACGGTGCCACGGGCGTGCGCTGGCACGGCAGGGACACACGGAGAGCCAGGGGGTGTTGGGCGGCGCCGGGTGGCATGGCGAGAGGGCTCGGGCCCTTGTTGGCCGCCACGGGAGGTGCAGCCACCGCAGAAGCTCCCAACGCCGGCGAGGCTCGCTGCTACCGACGCCAGGAATCGGCCAAGCGTGTGTGCGGGGTGCTGGCCAGGGAAAAGAGGCTGGGTGCAACGCGCCAGGGCGCACTGTGGCCGCGTGACCGAATCTGACGAAGGAAGAAAGATAACTGAATCTCTGAACTTTCTGAATTTGCAAAGGGATAGTGCAGTTCAGGTGTTCGACAGAATGTTTTTGGCCTCTGGAGATTTTTCCTTGAGCTGATTTTTTGTGGAGTGGCTTCTCATTGCTCAAGAAGGCTGCCTGAATTTTGGTGGAATTTTTGGAGGAGTGTAGATATGAATTTCATCAAATTTGGCAAATCTGGTCCAAACTTGCAGAGACTGAATTTTGAAAAATTTGAAAAGAGGAGGAGTGGATCAAGATGGTTCTGGGTTGTGGGTACAAAGGACTATCCAGGAGAGTTGGTTTGAGGTCAAAACTCAAATGAAAAAGAGTACTTGCTTTGAAAATCCCTCAGGCTCCAAATAATTTTCAGAATTGATTTGAGAGGAAAAATAATTAGAATAAAATCCAAAACTTGTTTGGATTAGTTGGGACAGAGAACTTAGGTTGATCACAAGGTGTAGGGGAGGTTTTGGAGGGGTTTTACCACATGGGCAAAAATGCCAAGTCATGGGTGGTTCCAAGATATGAAAATCCCAAATTTTCATGGAGTTTCAATTTAAAAGAAAAAGATTAAACTCCAAAAATAAATTTGAGAGGGAACCAACAGAGAAGAAGTTTCAAAAGATTCAAACACCAATGTTTAAAAAAAAATCCTTGCCAAAGCAAAGGAAGTTTTTAAGAGGAAGGTTTTCTGAAAAATTTAAATGGCCTCTTTTCAAAGAAAACCACAAAGTTTTTGATAAAGACCAAATTAAAATTTTGGAGTGTCACAACACCTACCCCCTTAGGAAAAATCCCGTCCCCGAGATTTCAGCTGATCCTTAAATAAGTGTGGATGCTCTGTCCGAAGAAAATCCTCGCTTTCCCAAGTTGCCTCACTGTCGGTGTGATTGCTCCATTGGACTTTGAAAAACTTGATGGTCTTCTGTCGGGTCGTCCTTTCAGACTCCTCTAATATTCTTACGGGGCGTTCCCGATAGGTGAGGTCTGGCTGCATGTCAATGTTTTCATGGGATACATGTTTCTCTGGGTTGCTTACGCACTTCCTTAATTGAGAGACGTGGAACACGTCGTGAATGTCGGATAAGTCTTCGGGTAAGTCTAGCTGGTAGGCTACAGTGCCTCTTCGTGCCACTATGCAGAATGGTCCAATGAATCTTGGTGCTAACTTTCCTTTAATCTTAAACCATTGCAATCCTCTCATAGGGGACACTCTCAGGTATACGAACTCACCGGGTTCAAAGCTGACCCTACGATGTTTCTGATCATAATAACTCTTCTGTCGACTTTGAGCGGTCTTAAGTCGGTCTCTGATTAGCTTGACCTTTTCCTCGGCTTCTCTGAGCAAGTCTGGTCCGAAGATGCGGCTGTCTCCGGTCTCTGACCAATTTAATGGGGTACGACATCTTCGTCCGTATAAAGCCTCAAATGGTGCCATTTGTAGGCTGGCCTGGTAGCTATTGTTATACGCGAACTTGGCGTATGGCAGGCTTTCTTCCCAACTGGTTCCATATGTGAGGACACATGCTCTCAGCATGTCTTCTAAAATTTGGTTTACGCGTTCAGTCTGTCCATCAGTCTGTGGGTGGTATGCGGTACTGAAGGCTAGTTGGGTTCCCAGGGCCTGTTGTAAATGCTCCCAAAATCTTGAGACGAACTGAGTGCCTCTGTCGGATATTATAGTCTTCGGGACACCGTGCAGACAAACTATACGGGAGAGATAAATCCTGGCAAGCCTCTGAGTGTTGTAGGTCGTCTTCACTGGAATAAAGTGTGCCACTTTGGTTAATCTATCGATGATGCCCATATGGCATCATTCCCGTGTCGCGACCGAGGTAGTCCGACAATGAAATCCATTCCTATTTCATCCCATTTCCATTCAGGTATTTTGTTTGGTTGCAGTAGTCCGGCTGGTCTCTGATGTTCAGCTTTTATGCGTTGACATGAGTCGCAACATGCAATGAAGGTGGCTATGTCCCTCTTCATACCGTGCCACCAAAATCTTTCCTGAATATCCTTATACATTTTGGTTCCTCCAGGGTGAATTGAATATGGAGTGGTGTGTGCTTCAGCTAAAATTTGCTGCTTAAGGTCTTCTATGTTTGGCACGCAGAGCCTTTCTCCGTACCATAATATTCCTTCATTGTCTATTACGAATTCCGAGGCCTTGCCCATACTCAACTTTCTTTTGATGCCTTCGATGCTGGTGTGACCGGGCTGAGCTTCTTTAATTTTCTCCACAAGGTTGGGTTGTATTTCCAAGTTTAATATGGTGCCTTCTGCTACCATTATCAAGTTGAGCTTGGCAAGTTCTTGTTGGAATTCGGGCCTCAAGCTGTGTAGATTGTTTTCGTCGGAGCTGGGGTTCCGACTAAGGGCATCGGCCACTACATTTGCTTTCCCGGGATGGTAATGGATACCAACATCATAATCCTTTACTAACTCCAACCAACGTCGTTGCCGTAAGTTTAGTTCTAGCTGTGTGAAAATATATTTGAGACTTTTGTGATCCGTATATATTTCACATCGATTCCCAAGTAAGAAATGCCTCCATTCCTTGAGTGCATGAATAACTGCTGCCATTTCTAAGTCATGAGTAGGATAATTTTCCTCATGCTTGCGAAGTTGCCTTGAAGCGTAGGCGACAACCTTGCCTTCCTGCATCAATACGCATCCGAGACCCTTTCTGGACGCGTCACAATATACTTCAAAATTCTTGTGTATGTCGGGTACAATTAATACCGATGCTGTCGTTAACTTCCGCTTTAGCTCTTGGAAACTTTTCTCGCAGGCTTCTGTCCATTCAAACTTCTTATCTTTCTTGAGCAACTGTGTCATAGGCTTGGCTATGGTGGAAAATCCTTCAATAAATCCGCGGTAATATCCTGCCATTCCCAAAAAACTCTGAATGTCCGTTACGCTGGCTGGTGACTTCCAGCCAAGTACGGCCTTGACTTTCTCTGGGTCCACTGCGATACCGTCTTGGGTCAGCACGTGGCCTAGAAAGCCTACTTGTCTTAGCCAAAATTCGCACTTGCTGAACTTGGCATACAATTGGTGTTTTCTTAGCTCTCCTAGCACAATCCTAAGATGTTCTGCGTGCTCTTCTGGTGTCTTGGAGTATACCAGAATATCGTCGATGAATACCACGACGAACTTGTCCATAGACTTCATAAATACTTTGTTCATGAGGTAAACAAAATATGCTGGGGCGTTAGTTAATCCAAATGGCATCACTGTGAACTCGTACAGTCCATATCTGGAGGTGAAGGCTGTTTTGGGAATATCTTCTGTTCGTACCTTCAATTGATGGTATCCTGACCTTAAGTCAATTTTTGAGAATACCTTGGCCTGAGCGAGTTGATCAAACAAATCATTTATCCTTGGCATCGGGTATTTGTTTTTGACTGTGACCATGTTAAGTGCTCGATAGTCAATACACAATCTCAGCGTTCAATCCTTCTTTTTAGCAAATAAAATTGGTGATCCCCAAGGTGAGGAGCTGGCTCGAATGTATCCTTTTTCCAGTAATTCCTTTATTTGCTTCTTCAACTCGATCAACTCGGATGGTGCCATTCTGTATGGTTTCTTGTATATGGGGGTGGTTCTTGGTGCTAGCTCAATGCGGAATTCTATTTCTCGGTCTGGTGGCATGCCTGGTAGCTCTTCAGGGAATACATCTGGAAATTCACACACTACTGGAACCTGGTTTAGCTCAGACACGTCCACCTTATTTAATCTCGGTTGCCGGGGTATTTTTCCTTTCTTGGCTGATACTCTTATTGTCTTCCCTTGGTGGTGTGTGAGAATTACGGTCCTGTTGAAACAGTCGACAAAACCCTTATTGGTGGTTAGCCAATCCATCCCTAGGATGACATCCAGTCCTTTATTTTCCAACACAATAAGATTTGCGTGAAACTCCAATCCTTCAAACTCAATGACCACATTCTGACAGTAATTCTGAGTAACTTGCTGAATCCGAGGGGACTTGATGGTCATGGATTTCTCCAGGGGAAGCATCGAAAAATTATTTTGCAAAGCAAAACTTTTCGAAATGAAAGAGTGAGAAGCTCCAGAATCAAACAAAACCATTGCAGGTATTGTGTTGACAGGAAACGTACCGAGTACGATATCCGGAGCATTTTGTGCCTCCTCTTTGGTTACGTGGTTCAGATGACCCTTCCTGTGGTTATTGTTTGGATTGAAATTGTTTCTCTTGGGAGCGGAATTGTTGCCGTTGTTTGGCTTTGGGGTTGGATTCCTTGGCTTGGGGCACTGTTTGGCATAGTGCCCTTCTTCTCCACAAGCGTAACAAGTAACGCCGGGGCGATAGGTGAATTCCTTATCCCTTGCATGAAAATTCTTGATTGGGCGTGAGACATTGGATGAGGATTTGTGTGTCCCACCCTTTTGAAAATCTGTCTTGCTTTGGTGATTGCGAGCATGGTTAGTCTGGTCCCTTTTCCGCTTGCGGATATCTTCCAGACTGCGTCTCTCATTTTCCAGAGTAATGGCTTTGTCCACCAGTGTTTTAAAATCAGGAAAAGTGTGCACGACCAGTTGGCATTTAAGCGCGGGCGCCAGACCGTCAAGGAATTTCTCCATCTTCTTGATTTCAGTCATACGCTCTTCATTGGCGTAGCGGGACAATAGAGTAAATTGACTGTTGTAATCTGGCACTGTCATGTTCCTTTGTTTGAGGTCATCGAATTCTCTCTTCTTGATTTTCATAATACTCTTAGGAATGTGTGCACCACGGAAACCTTCCTTGAAATCATCCCAGGTTATGTCATTTTCGTTGGGATGCATGTGCAGAAAATTCTCCCACCACGATGCGGCTGCTCCTGTGAGATAGTGTGGAGCATATAATACCTTCTCGGGGTCTGAACATTTTGCAATAATTAATTTCCTCTCCATATCTCGAAGCCAGTCCTCGGCTTCAAGAGGATTGTCAGTGTGAGAAAATGTTTGAGGACGTGTCTTCTGTTTAAAAGTTATAAGGGTTTTTGTCCAGGGACTCATCTATAATGAAACAGAAGATTTCCAGGGGCTAGCTTATAAAAACAGAAAACGTTTCGGCAGAACTACGCCAGCCCAAAGAGAAAACACATTTTGCCCGAAGGCGCTTCCAGAAAACGATTCAACCAGAGAGGGCAGAGAGGCTGACGGTGGGGTCCCACTCGTCAGGTTTGAACTTCAAAAAGGGGGGGGGGCGAAGCTCGTTGGCGCCCGAGAGCCGCGGTGGTCGCCGGCGGCGATCCACGGCGAGGCAGGGGGATCGGAGGGTACCTTAGTGCTCAGGGCGCCATTCCGCGTCGGTTGGTGGTGGTGGTGGTCGCCGGCGAGTACCACGTCGACGGCGAACTTTGCTCCGGCGGACGGCGGCTCGGGTGGTCGAGGGGCTTGTCGGAGAGGGCTGCAGAGGTCAAATTGAAGAGGGGGTTAGGCTCTTGGTAGCTAGAGAGGGTAACGGACGGGGTTTTGGTGCCGGAGATGGCCTCACCGGAGCGAATCGTGGTGGAGGCCGAGGCGGATCGGGGCGTCCGGAGTTGGGGGAGGAGACCTCCTCGGGGTCCCCCTAGTGGCCTGGCGTGGCGTTGGTGAGGAGTGGGGATGAGGCGTGCACGAGGGTGAGCTCGGGGGCCCTTTTTATAGGCGGCCCGAGGCAGTTGCCGTGAACGGGGATCTCCGGCGAGTGATTACGGTGGTGCCGGGGATGTGCAATGGGATTAGGGGCTTGGGCATCGTCGTTGAGGTCCACTGGTCCCATTTAGGCGCTAAACGGGCTGGGACTTGGTGCTATGGGTGAGCTCGACGGAACGGGGGTGGCGCGGCCCGTCGGCGGCAGGGAGCACGTTCCGTGCTTGCCGGGCCACGGCGACGGTGCCACGGGCGTGCGCTGGCACGGCAGGGACACGCGGAGAGCCAGGGGGTGTTGGGCGGCGCCGGGTGGCGTGGCGAGAGGGCTCGGGCCCTTGTTGGCCGCCACGGGAGGTGCAGCCTCCGCAGAAGCTCCCAACGCCGGCAAGGCTCGCTGCTACCGACGCCAGGAATTGGCCAAGCGTGCGTGTGGGGTGCTGGCCAGGGAGAAGAGGCCGCGTGCAACGCGCCAGGGCGCACTGTGGCCGCGTGACCGAATCTGACGAAGGAAGAAAGATAACTGAATCTCTGAACTTTCTGAATTTGCAAAGGGATAGTGCAGTTCAGGTGTTCGACAGAATGTTTTTGGCCTCTGGAGATTTTTTCTTGAGCTGATTTTTGGTGGAGTGGCTTCTCATTGCTCAAGAAGGCTGCCTGAATTTTGGTGGAATTTTTTGGAGGAGTGTAGATATGAATTTCATCAAATTTGGCAAATCTGGTCCAAACTTGCAGAGACTGAATTTTGAAAAATTTGAAAAGAGGAGGAGTGGATCAAGATGGTTCTGGGTTGTGGGTACAAAGGACTATCCAGGAGAGTTGGTTTGAGGTCAAAACTCAAATGAAAAAGAGTACTTGCTTTGAAAATCCCTCAGGCTCCAAATAATTTTCAGAATTGATTTGAGAGGAAAAATAATTAGTATAAAATCCAAAACTTGTTTGGATTAGTTGGGACAGAGAACTTAGGTTGATCACAAGGTGTAGGGGAGGTTTTGGAGGGGTTTTACCACATGGGCAAAAATGCCAAGTCATGGGTGGTTCCAAGATATGAAAATCCCAAATTTTCATGGAGTTTCAATTTAAAAGAAAAAGATTAAACTCCAAAAATAAATTTGAGAGGGAACCAACAGAGAAGAAGTTTCAAAAGATTCAAACACCAATGTTTAAAAAAAATCCTTGCCAAAAGCAAAGGAAGTTTTTAAGAGGAAGGTTTTCTGAAAAATTTAAATGGCCTCTTTTCAAAGAAAACCACAAAGTTTTTGATAAAGACCAAATTAAAATTTTGGAGTGTCACAACCAGCCATTTTCTCATGAGTAAGGAGCGGAGTCCACTTCTCTTGAGAATAACCCGCCTAGCATGGAAGATACAGACAACCCTAGTTGATACATGAGCTATTCGAGCATACAAAACAGAATGTTTATTTGAAGGTTTAGAGTTTGGCACATACAAATTTACTTGGAACGGTAGGTAGATGTCGTATATAGGAAGGTATGGTGGACTCATATGGAATAACTTTTGGGGTTTATGGAGTTGGATGCACAAGCAGTATTCCCGCTTTGTACAAGTGAAGGCTAGAAAGAGACTGGGAAGCGACCAGCTAAAGAGCAGCAACAATCATGAACATGCATTAAAATTAATCAACACCGAATGCAAGCATGAGTAGGATATAATTCACCATGAACATAAATATTGTGGAGGCTATGTTGATTTTGTTTCAACTACATGCGTGAACATGTGCCAAGTCAAGCCACTCGAATCGTTCAAAGTAGGATACCACCCTATCATACCACATCACAACCATTTTAATAGCATGTTGGCATGCAAGGTAAACCATTATAAACTCTTAGCAAATTAAGCATGGCATAAGCAACTATAATCTCTAATTGTCATTGCAAACATGTTTCATTCATAATAGGCTGAATCAGGAACGATGGACTAATCATATTTACAAAAACAAGAGAGGTCGAGTTCATACCAGCTTTTCTCATCTCAATCAGTTCATCATATATCATCATTATTGCCTTTCACTTACACGACCGAATGGTGTGGATAATAATAATAGTGCACGTGCATTGGACTAAGCTGGAATCTGCAAGCATTCAATACATGGGAGAAGACAAGGTAATATGGGCTCTTTATTAGATCAACAATAATGCATATGAGAGCCACTCAACATTTTTATTATGGTCTTCTCCTCTCAACCCCAAAGAAAAGAAAAGAAACCAAACTATTTACACGGGAAAGCTCCCAACAAGCAAAAGAAGAACGAGAAATATTTTTGGGTTTTCTTTTTAATTACTACTACTACAGGCATGGAAAGTAAACTAGCTAAAAGCTACAACTAATTTTTTTTGGTTTTTCTTAAGGTTTTGCAAACACACAAGAAGAAATCTTAAAAAAAATAAACTAGCATGGACGATACAATGAAAAAGTATGAGCACCGACAACTGGCATGAGTGTGTTAACATGAATGTAATGTCGGTGAGAAATACGTACTCCCCCAAGCTTAGGCTTTTAGCCTAAGTTGGTCTATGCCCACGGATCAAAGTTGTAGCTGGGGTCGTACTGAGTTGCAGCGGCAATTGCCTCATGAGCTGTAGCTTCGAGCCGAGCTGCCTCCGTCCTCCTCTCGTACTCGCTCGCCTCCTCCCTGGTTATAACATATCTCCCTTTTGTCTGAAAATCAAAGAAAGTAGGAGCAGGGAGAGCAACATGGACGGTGCGCCGTCTGTCAAAGATTAGTCGATACTGGAGGAACTGATCGTTCCTCTCAACAAACTGATGACGAACCATAGCATTATAATCTAGATAAGCAGGAGGCAACTCAATATCATATCCATGTATGGGTACCTCAAGAAAATTAGCTAAACGGGTTGCGTAAATTCCACCGAACAAATCTCCATTAATACTGTTATTATGCAACCTACGTGCAACAATGGTCCCCAAGTTATATTGTCTATCTCCTAATACAACACTCTTGAGAACATTAAGATCCGGAACACACATGTGACATGCCTCATCTTTACCATTAATGCATCTACCCAGAAGAGAGCAAAATAATGTATGGCAGGAAAATGAATGCTCCTATAGTAGCTTGTGTTATTTCTCTAGATTCCCCCACAGTGATACTAGCAAGAAATTCTTTAAATTCAGATTTGCGAGGTTCACTAGCACTACCCCACTGCAGAAGTTTACAAGAAGTATTAAAATCTTCTAAGTCCATGGTATAAGATTTATCATAAATATCAAACAGGACATTGTGAGAGTTGCGCGAGGATGTAAATTTAAACCTTCTCACAAATGAATCAGCTAAATAGAGGTATTGACGGCACTTATCTGCCTCGAAGCTCTCAAGATCAGCGTTACACACATATGCGTCAAATTATTCCTTGATGCCTGCCTGGACCATGAAATCCTCTGACGGCCATTCACAAGGCTGCACTTGAGCCTCCCTTGGTAGTTCATTGTCCGGCTCGCGTATTGCGGGCCTTGGGCCTTGCTTCCTTGAGTAGCCACCTTGGTACATTTTCCTAAACATAATTCTTCCTATGAAAAATTTCTGAAATTTTTAGTGACTCAAAATAAAAGTGAACCAAACTCAACAAAATTGATAGCAACTACTCCTACAAGTGCCTAGAAGCTATATCATGCATTAGAACTACTTTTGACCACATAAATTTGACATGCAAGCTCAAGAGTAGGGTCTCCTAAGCAGCAAAGATTTGCAATAAATAAAGCACTAGAACAAAAACTAATTGGACCATTGGAGGAGTCACATACCGAAGAACAATCCCCCAAAGTAGTTTTGTGAATGGAGCTTTGAGCAAGGAGATCGAAAATGGCAGCAAGATGAGCTAGAACAAGGGTTTGAGCTGGTGGGTGATTTTTTTCTGGAGGAAGACGAAGTGTGTGGGTGCAAGGATAAGTGGAGGGGACCCGCGTGGGGTCCATGAGGCAGGGGGAGCGCCCAGGGGGTAGGGCGCGCCCTCCACCCTCGTGGGCACACGGTGGGTCCCCCTGATGTGTTCTCAGTGCCAATATTTCTTAAATATTCTGAAAAAATCATATTTCATTTTCAAGGCATTTGGAGAACTTTTATTTTCGGGGTATTTTTTATTGCAAGGATAATTCAGAAAACAGACAGAAAATACTATTTTCACTTTATTTAATATAAATAACAGAAAGTAAAAAGAGGGTACAACAAGTTGTGCTTTCTAACTTCATCCATCTCATGCTCATCAAAAGGAGTCCACTAACAAGGTTGATCAAGTCTGGTTAACAAACTCATTCTGAATCACATGAAACCAGAGAAATTTTGAATAACACTAGGTTACCTCAACAGGGATATGCACGTCCCCTGAAGGAAATATGCCCTAGAGGCAATAATAAAGTTATTATATATTTCCTCATATCATGATAAATGTTTATTATTCATGCTAGAATTGTATTAACCGGAAACATAATACATGTGTGAATACATAGACAAACATAGTGTCACTAGTATGCCTCTACTTGACTAGCTCGTTGATCAAAGATGGTTGAGTTTCCTAGCCATAGACATGAGTTGTCATTTGATCAACGAGATCACATCATTAGGAGAATAATGTGATTGACTTGACCCATTTCGTTAGCTTAGCACTTGATCGTTTTAGTTTATTGCTATTGCTTTCTTCATGACTTATACATGTTCCTATGACTATGAGATTATGCAACTCCCGAATACCGGAGGAACACTTTGTGTGCTACCAAACATCACAACGTAACCGGGTGATTATAAAGGTGCTCTACAGGTGTCTCCGATGGTGTTCGTGAAGTTGGCATAGATCAAGAATAGGATTTGTCACTCCGATTGTAGGAGAGGTATCTCTGGTCCCACTCAGTAATGCACATCACTATAAGCCTTGCAAGCAATGTGACTAATGAGTTAGTTGTGGGATGATACGTTACAGAATGAGTAAAGAGACTTTCCGGTAACGAGATTGAACTAGGTATTGAGATACCGATGATCAAATCTCGGGCAAGTAACATACCGATGACAAAGGGAACAACGTATGGTGTTATGCGGTTTGACCGATAAAGATCTTCGTAGAATATGTAGGAACCAATATGAGCATCCAGGTTCCTGATACGTCTCCGTCGTATCTATAATTTTTGATTGTTCCATGCCAATATTCTACAACTTTCATATACTTTTGGCAACTTTTTATACTATTTTTGGGACTTACATATTGATCCATTGCCCAATGCCAGTTCATGTTTGTTGCATGTTTTTTGTTTCACAGAATATCCATATCAAACGGAGTCCAAATGGGATAAAAACTAACGGAGATTTTTTTGGAATATATATGTTTTTTGGGGAGAAAAATCCATGCGAGACGATGCCCGAGGGGGCCATGAGGCAGGGGGCGCGCCCCTGACCCTTGTGGCCACCCCATAAGGCGGTTGGTGGCCTTCTTTTGCCACAAGAAAGCTAATATCCGGATAGAGATCATGTTAAAATTTCAGCCCAATCGGAGTTACGGATCTCCAGGAATATAAGAAACGGTGAAATGGTAGAATCGAAGAACGCAGAAACAGAGAGAGACAGAGAGACATATCCAATCTCGGAGGGGCTCTCGCCCCTCCCATGCCATGGAGGCCAAGGACCAGAGGGGAAACCCTTCTCCCATCTAGGGAGGAGGTCAAGGAAGAAGACGACGAAGGGGCCCCCTCTCCCCTTCTCTTTCGGTGGCACCAGAACGCTGCCGTGGCCATCATCATCATCACCGCGATCTACACCAACACCTCCGCCATCTTCATCAACATCTCCATCACCTTCCCCCTCTATCTACAACGGTCCACTCTCCCGCGACCCGCTGTACCCTCTACTTGAACATGGTGCTTTATGCTTCATATTATTATCCAATGATGTGTTGCCATCCTATGATGTCTGAGTAGATTTTCGTTGTCCTATCAGTGGTTGATGAATTGCTATGATTGATTTAATTTGCTTGTGGTTATGTTGTTGTCCTTTGGTGCCCATCATATGAGAGCGCGCGTGGATCACACCATAGGGTTAGTTGTATGTTGATAGGACTATGTATTGAAGGGCAAGAGTGACAGAAGCTTCAACCTAGCATAGAAATTGATGCATACGGGATTGAAGGGGGACCAATATATCTTAATGCTATGGTTGGGTTTTACCTTAATGAACGTTATTAGTTGCGGACGCTTGCTAATAGTTCCAATCATAAGTGCATAGAATTCCAAGTCAGGGATGACATGCTAGCAGTGGCCTCTCCCACATAATACTTGCTATCGGTCTAGTAAAGTAGTCAATTGCTTAGGGGCAATTTCGCAACTCCTACCACCACTTTTCCACACTCGCTATATTTACTTTATTGCTTCTTTACTTACAACAGCCCCTACCTTTTATTTACTTGCTCTTTATTATCTTGCAAACCTATCCAACAACACCTACAAAGTACTTCTAGTTTCATACTTGTTCTAGGTAAAGCGAACGTCAAGCATGCGTAGAGTTGTATCAGTGGTCGATAGAACTTGAGGGAATATTTGTTCTGCCTTTAGATCCTTGTTGGGTTCGACACTCTTACTTATCGAAAACTGTTGTGATCCCCTATACTTGTGGGTTATCAAGACCTTTTTCTGGCGCCGTTGCCGGGGAGCAATAGCGTGGGGTGAATATTCTCGTGTGTGCTTGTTTGCTTTATCACTAAGTAATTTTTATTTGCTGTTCTTATTTGTTTTCTATCTTTAGTTATGGGTAGGAAATGCAAAATACCAAAAAAATTATGTGTACCTACTAAACCAATGGTTGAAGAACCACTCAAAATCTATCACACTACTGAAGCTTATTACTTAGATCATTATCAGTGTCAAAACCGGCGGATCTCGGGTAGGGGGTCCCGAACTGTGCGTCTAAGGCAGATGGTAACAGGAGGCAGGGGACCCGATGTTTTACCCAGGTTCGGGCCCTCTTGATAGAGGTAAAACCCTACGTCCTGCTTGATTTATTCTTGATGATATGAGTATTACAAGAGTTGATCTACCATGAGATCGAAGAGGCTAAACCCTAGAAGCTAGCCTATGGTATGATTGTACGTTGTCCTACAGACTAAAACCCTCCGGTTTATATAGACATCGAAAAGGGCTAGGGTTACACCAGGTCGGTTACAAAGGAGGATATATACATATCCGTATTGCCAAAGCTTGCCTTCCACGCCAAGTAGAGTCCCATCCGGACACGAGACGAAGTCTTCAATCTTGTATCTTCATAGTCCAAAAGTCCGGCCAAAGGATATAATCCGGCTGTCCGGAGACCCCCTAATCTAGGACTCCCTCAATAGCCCCCGAACCAGGCTTCAATGACGATGAGTCCGGCGCGCAGTGTTGTCTTTGGCATTGCAAGGCGGGTTCTTCTCCAATTTTCAAGTGTTCGTAAGCAGTGTCCGACTACATAAATGTTGAACCTCTTGGCTTATGTGCCCAATAAGGGCGTTCTCCCACGCGTCGAATGAATACGAGGCGCCAGGGCGTTTTTACATTCTCCCCCTAGCCAGATAAATAAATTGTCTATTAAAGGGATGGGGATTCTTATATCCGATCCATACCATCCTCCCCAAGCGAGAATCCATCAGAGCGCATTTCAGGAAGATCCATTCCAGCATGGCCGACCTCCGCAGCTCCTCCTCCCGCCCCCGTAGCCCTAAGCCCGGTGATTGGGAGAGGTGTTCAGTCTCGCACAGTCGATTAGTCGAACTGCATACTAAGGGATTTCTCCCTCCGGCGTATATGGTGCCCGTTCGAGCCGGGCTTGCCACCTACAATGGTGGGGAGCAAGCGGAGAGCTTTCCCTGTCCCTCCATGGGGGAACGGGTCTGCCTTGTTCCTTATTTACTAAGGGGACTCGGATTTCCAATTCATCCGTTCCTCCGCGGGCTCCTGGAGTTCTATGGCCTCCAATTACACAATCTCACCCCTGCCTCCATTCTACATATCACCGGCTATGTTGCTCTCTGCGAGTTGTTCCTGGGCTGCGAGGCTCACTTCGAGCTGTGGAAAAGGCTATTTTGCCTCGTCCCTCGCATACAGAGGAGATCACTTTATCAAGTGGGCGGAGCCGAAATATGGCGCATCATCGATACCGGATACCTGTCCGGTACCCTGAAGAAGTCGTCCAAAGACTGGCCTTCAGAATGGTTTTATATGGAGGACGTTCCCCTTCCGGACCCTGTTCGGCGGGGTCTTCTTGAGTTCAACAATGCTCCACTGAAGAAGCGCCGAAGTTGGCGCCCACGGAGCCCCCAGGCGGAAGACAATAGAGAAGTCCTCTATCTGATGAACCGGATCAAAGCACTGGCTCAATCAGGATTGACAATAATCGAAGTTATGTCGATTTGCATAATGCGGGGAGTGCAACCACTTCAATACCGTGGGCACCCCTTGTGGTGTTATAATGGGGCGGATGACGCCACCCGCTGCGGGCATAAGGGTCCGGACAATGCTGCTGCTTTAGCGAAAATTCTGTCCGAATTGTTCAAGGGCGAGGAAGAGGAGTTCACCCGCATCAAGCCACGGGATGGATTCTCCATGTACAATCCTCCAAGCTGGGTAAGTTATATCTCCTTGCTCCCATTTTTCCCGCATTCTTTGTCATAAGTATTCACCTTGCCACTTTGCGGCAGGAACTGAGAAAATCCATAAAGGAGGTCAGCAGCCCTTCTCCACAACCAGAGGACCCTGACCGGGCCCTCGACTCCGGACTTGAAAAAGATCCGGTTATATTCGTGGAGCTGATAGCCCGGCAGTTCTATCAGTTAAGCTGTGATGATGCCATGGTGGCCATTACGGCCGACTATCCCGGACTGCTCCCTGCATCGCAAGTAAGAAAAACCAAAAATCCCAACTCCAAAACTAGGATCCCCTTTTAGGCACTTCACCCACCATATACACATGACATCTTTTCCAGGGAAGGCATTCGGGACGCCCTGCCGAACCCGCAGCAACTCGCCAACAAGAGGCACCGAGGCTGGGTAGGACAAAAAGGAAGGCGGTCAGGACGGAGATGCCGGCGCAAAGGTATAAGAAAAACCCCGCTCCGTGGTTGTCGTCTTTCTCAAAATGTAATGATGCCCACGTTTCTTTAACAGAAAAAATGCTCGTCGGAATATGTCCGGCGATGTTGCCAATCACGCTTCCACCAGTCGGGCGCCAGGACCGGACATGGAGGAAGAAGCCGATATGGGGCAGGCGCCGGATAACCCCCCTACAGAGGATGCAGATAGATTATCAGCTACAAACTCAGAAGTGGAAAGCACCATGAATCATAGGCACCGCTGGGCCGTACTCCGTGACGCTTGTCTCTCACCAGAGGCGTTTGACGCCTTCAATTCTGGAGAGGCGTACCTCTGTGCTGCTCAAGATGGTCTATCCAGAGCCACGGATCAGTATGTAGAGCATGTACGGGTGAGTAAATCTGACGATTTATATGTATCAGTAGCCCCTGAGACTTGAAACAGTTAGCAGAACTGATTTAAGGATAATCTTTATTGTGCAGGTTCTTACAGAGAAGAATACTAGGCTGTCACAGGAGCTGGAGGAATGCAAGACCCAACTGCGGGCTGCTGTGGCCGCATTGCAGGAACCGAAAAAGTCACCTGCTGGTAACATTTACTTTAAAGAATGATGGTTACCATATAACATGCGGCATGGTTGCAGATCTAACAACAGATGTTGTAGATGAATCCGGAGAGAATCCGGAGGACCAGCATGTTATGCGACAGCTAGAGGCTGGCAAACGCGTGCTAACTGAGGTTAGGCGGGAGAAAAACAATCTCCAAGATGCCAATATTAAGCTGAGTGTGGAACTAAAAGATGTTCAAGGCCAGCTTGCAGACTCCGAGAAGGAGAATAAGCAGCTTCGGCGCGACATTTTCAGTAAGTGCTTGAACGAATCCTTTTAAAGGAGTTCGACGAAGAAGCCGACTAACAGTGTTATGTCTGTAGGTATGCTAACGGGTCGTCCCGCGGAGGAAATGCCCGGGTCTACGGGTGATCTTCTGTCCGAGCTGTCACATCTGCACGAACAAGTTCGACAGGTGATGCAGGGTGTTGCCTAGGCCTTGTGGCCGTCCGTCTCCCTGCCAGAGGGCATTGCCGAGCTTGCAGAGAAGCTCAAGGGAGCACGGCGGCGCTTCCGATTATGGAAGATATCAGCCTGCCGACAGGGTGCCAGAGAAGCCTGGGCCATGGTGAAGACGCGGTATACCAAGGCAGACCCATATCACATGGCCGAGGTCGGACCTGTGGGGCCCAACGAAAAAAAATCCCCGTTAGCTTAGTTTATGAGCAAGTAGAATTAGCCGCAAAGTATTCTCAACAGGATTGTAAGCTAGACCACCTGTTGGATGGTATAGAAGAGGAATTTAGTCAGTCTGCATGACTATGTAATTAAAGTGACATGTATAATGCCTTCTAGCCAGATTGTAGATCATTTGTCGTTGCGGACCTTTTTGCTTCAACCTCCGGGCCCAATAGCCCGGAGTGTATCCGAATACCCGCTTAGTTATATAAGAACCGGGGTATGCGTGGAGACCAGGCATAGGGGTCATTAGTGCTTTATCAGACAAGTGCCCAACTAGTTATGTTATATTACATGGGTAGTAAGAAACATCTTCCAGGGAGAATAGTTCCGTTAAGGGTTCCTTTCCCTGGGTAAGCATGCCCTAAAGTGCATGTCCGGACTACGATAGGAAACGCAGGAAAAACATCTGGGGGCAGATATGGACAATAAATAAAAATCATCTTATGTTCACCGACCGAATATTCCCTTAAGAATGCTAGCTTTCGGCTTCACCCAGTCTGAGGTACACATCCGGCTGACCCAGCAGTAACAATCGCAGAGGTGCTCCCCTTATGCCCTAGCCGAATTAACGGGAACATAGGGCATAAATACAAGAGCCAGGCAACCCAGCTTGGCCAAAACTTAAGTCATATTGATGCATATAATGGTGAAAAAAGGTACATGCGGAAGTATAACACATGTGTGGGGCATGAGGCCCAGATAAATAATTTAAGCTTCTATGAAAGAAGCCCCCAGGTATGAAGAGTGCGGCTAGCGCATCTGTAATGTGCAAGCGAGGCACAAGGTGACCCTTGAAGGCCTAGAGAAATAATAAAAGAAAGAAAGAGAAACAAGACAGATAATGTATATGCAGAAAATGGACAAAGGGAGGGGACTAACATAGAGTCCGGTGCTAGGCGTAGAATCTTCGGAGCCTGGCCGCGTTCCATGGGTTCGGCTCGAGTCGACTAGTCGATGCATCCCGCAGTCGGTACGCTCCACCGGTCAGAACTTGGTCAATAATGAAGGGACCTTCCCATTTGGGCTCGATCTTGTTCTTTTTCTTATCCGGCAGGCGTAGAACTAGTTCGCCAACGTTATAAGTTTTGGCCCGTACTTCTCTGCTTTGGTATCTGCGAGCCTGTTGCTGATAAAATGCGGAACAGGCTTTGGCTACGTCGCGCTCCTCCTCCAGGGTGTCCAAACTGTCCTACCGATCGAGCTCAGCTTCTCTTTCTTCGTACATGCGCACTCGAGGTGAGTCATGAATTATGTCACAGGGCAAGACTGCCTCTGCGTCGTACACCATAAAGAAGGGTGTATATCCGATACTACGATTCGGCGTGGTCCGCAGCCCCCAGAGTACGGAGTTGAGCTCCTCTACCCAGTGCGTGTTAGACTCCGTTAAGGAGCGCACTAATCTAGGTTTAATGTCGCTCATTATAAGACCGTTTGCTCGCTCGACTTGACCGTTGGTTTGTGGGTGATAGACTGAAGCATAACCGAGCTTGATGCCCATTTTGCTGCACCGGAGTTTTACCTCGTCGGCCGTGAAGTTCGTGCCATTATCAGTGATGATGCTGTGGGGGACGCCATAACAGTGTACAACCCCGGATATGAAGTCTATCACCGGTCCAGATTCGACTGTTTTAACAGGTTTGGCCTCTATCCATTTGGTGAATTTGTCCACCATGACCAATAAGTATTTTTTCTTGTGGGTTCCCCCTTTATGGGGTCCAACCATGTCAAGCCCCCAGACCGCAAAGGGCCATGTAATGGGGATTGTTTGGAGGGCGGTGGGTGGCATGTGGCTTTGATTTGCAATGAGCTGGCAACCGGCGCAGTGTTGGACCAAGTCCTGTGCATCTGCCCGGGCCGTTGGCCATTAAATCATGTACGGAAGGCCTTGCTTACAAGAGCCCGGGCTGCGGCGTGATGACCGCCGAGTCCGGCGTGAATTTCTGCCAAAAGATTCTGCCCTTCCTCTTCGGAGATGCACCTTTGAAGGACTCCGGTAGTGCTTTTTTGTACAATTCTCCCTCATGGACCCTGTAGGCCTTGGATCGCCACACTATGCAGCGTGCCTCATTTTGGTCCTCCGGAAGTTCCTGTCTAGTTAGGTAGGCCAGGAATGGTTCTGTCCACGGGGCAATAATGGCCATTATTTCATGGGCTGAAGGTGTTATTTCGGTGGCGGAGCCTCCGATTGTGTCAGAGAGTTCGGTATCGGGTATTTTGGTCGGGTCCAGACTGTTGTTACCGGTGTCCCCTTCCCATACTACAGATGGCTTGAACAGCCTTTCCAAAAATATGTTGGGGGGACCGCATCACGTTTTGCGCTGATGCGGGCGAGGATATCCGCCGCCTGATTGTTTTCCCGAGCCACATGGTGAAATTCGAGCCCCTCGAACCGAGGTCACATTTTTAGCACGACGTTTCGATAGGCCGCCATTTTCGGATCCTTGGCGTCAAAGTCTCCATTTATTTGGGATATTGCGAGGTTTGAATCCCCATGCACCTCCAGGCATTGAATGCCCGTGGAGACTGCCATCCGAAGACCATGCAACAGAGCTTCATATTCGGCTGCATTGTTGGAGTCTGTATACAATATTTGCAATACATACTGAACAGTATCTCCGGTTGGGGACGTCAGGTCGATGCCAGCCCCTAGACCAGCCAACATTTTAGAACCGTCGAAGTGCATGATCCAATTGGAGTATGCGCCATACTCGTTAGGGAGTTCGGCCTCCGTCCACCCGGTGACGAAGTCGGCCAATACTTGCGACTTAATGGCTCGTCGAGGTTTGTATGTTATGTCAAACGGGAGGAGCTCAATGCCCATTTGGCAATCCGGCCCGTAGCGTTGCGGTTTTTTATAATATCATTGAGTGGCACTTCCGAGGCTACTGTAATTGAACACTCTTGAAAGTAGTGTCGCAGCTTCCGCGATGCCATGAATACCGCATATGCTATCTTTTGGTAATGCGGGTACCATGATTTGCATGGAGTGAGGACAGTGGATACATAGTATACCGGCTTTTGAAGAGGGAATTTATGTACGTCCGCTTCCCGTTCGACAACGAGCACCGCGCTTACAACTTGATGAGTTGCCGCAATGTACAACAACATCGGTTCGCCGATGTTTGGCGCGGCCAGGATTGGGTTGGTTGCCAAGATGGCCTTTATTTCTTCCAATCCGGCTATGGCCGTGTCCATCCATTCGAAGTGTTCGGTGCGCCCAAGGAGGCGATAAAGGGGTAAAGCCTTTTCTCCTAAGCGGGATATAAAGCGGCTTAGAGCCGCCATGCATCCAGTTAACTTCTGGATTTGTTTGAGGTCTGTTGGGGTAGCCAACTGTGACAAAGCTCGGATTTTGGTCGAATTAGCTTCAATACCTCTACTAGAGACAATGAAACCCAGGAGCTTTCCGGCTGGTACGCCGAAAACGCATTTTTCCGGATTAAGCTTGATGTTGTATGTTTGGAGGTTGTCGAATGTGAGCCTCAAGTCGTCTATCAAAGAGTCGACGTGTTTGGTTTTGACGACCACATTGTCTATGTATGCCTCTACTGTTTTGCCGATTTGTTTCTCCAGACATGTCTGAATCATGCGCTGATATGTTGCGCCGGTGTTTTTGAGCCCAAAAGGCATTGTGCTAAAACAGAAGGGACCGTATGGTGTGATGAATGCTGTTGCGGCTTGGTCGGACTCCGCCATCTTGATTTGGTGGTAACCAGAGTATGCGTCGAGGAAACACAATGACTCGTGTCCTGCGGTAGCATCAATGATTTGATCGATGCGTGGGAGGGGGAAGGGATCCTATCGGTGTCAAAACCGGCGGATCTCGGGTAGGGGGTCCCCAACTGTGTGTCAAGGCCGGATCGTAACAGGAGACAAGGGACACGATGTTTTTACCCAGGTTCGGGCCCTCTCGATGGAGGTAATACCCTACTCCTGCTTGATTAATATTGATGATATGGGTAGTACAAGAGTAGATCTACCACGAGATCAAGGAGGCTAAACCCTAGAAGCTAGCCTATGGTATGATTGTTGTGTATGGAGTTGATTGCCTACGGACTACAACCCTCCGGTTTATATAGACACCGGATAGGGTTAGGGTTACACAGAGTCGGTTACAATGGCAGGAGATCTTGAATATCCGCATCGCCAAGCTTGCCTTCCACGCCAAGGAAAGTCCCATCTGGACACGGGACGAAGTCTTCAATCTTGTATCTTCATAGTCCAGGAGTCCGGCTGAAGGTATAGTCCGGCTACCCGAACACCCCCTAATCCAGGACTCCCTCAGTAGCCCCTAAACCAGGCTTCAATGACGACGAGTCTGGCGTGCAAATTGTCTTCGGCATTGCAAGGCGGGTTCCTCCTCCAAGTCCTTCATAGAAGATTGTAAACACCAAGAGTAGTGTCCGGCTCTGCAAAATAAGCTTCCACATATTGCCATAGAGAGAATAATATTAACACAAATCAAATCTGCTGACGCATTCCGCAGTGCGCCATCACACTACGGCCAAGTCCTTTACTCGAATCGTTTTTACTTTTTCACCTCAGCATGTTTTGCGAGGCGGTTTCTTTGGCACGTCTTGTCAAAGCAGAGATCGTGTACCCTCTTTATGGGATTCTCATCAATTCGGACGTGGGTAACCCTAACCGCGCCATTTATCACGGTGCTTGGGAGACAAGCGAGTTTTACTAGGCTGGCGGGGACGCACAACCGCATCCGCCCATATAAGGGGATAAGGATCCACCTTTTTTACCTACGCCTTCTTCCTCCTTTGCCTATCCATCTCCTGCGCACTCCAGCTCCAGTGCCCAAGCCCGCACTTCCCACCTCAACCTTCTCAAGCAATGTCCGGAGCGGGAGGCAAGTGGATGGTCTCCTCCGTCACGGAGGGCCATGTCAAAAATCTAAGGAAGGCCGGATACTTGTCCAAAGACATCGCGCACCAGCTTCCCGAGGAGGGGCAGCTTCTCCCCACCCCAAGGCCCCATGAGAGGGTAGTATTCCTTCCCCACTTCTGCCTGGCTTTCCACGATCTGGCCCCGAACTTCATCCTCAACATCTCGGCGTTTATCGTTGTGTGCGAGGCTTTCCTCCGCGTCCGCCCCTATTTCGGCCTCTGGCTCAAGACCTTCAACGTCAAGCCCAAGGTGGTGCGCGGCAGCCAGGCGGAGTGCGGAGGTGCCATGGCGGGCAAGATGGCCAACGTCCTATGGTTCGAGGGCTCTTTTGTGGAGACCCTAAAGGGGTGGCAATCCGGGTGGTTTTACATCACCGAGCCACGCGATCCGAACTGGATCGCAGCCCCCGAGTTCCGATCCGGACCCCCCACGCGGCTTATGTCCTGGAAAGAGAAGGGCCTGTCGTGGGGTGACGAAAAAGAGGTGACCGGATTGCAAACATGCATCCAGTCCCTGGTGAACAAGCCAATCCGGCTTGTTAATATAATCCAGGTTATGCTCGTCCGCCGGATCCTCCCGTGTCAACAACGGGGCTTTAATCTGTGGGAGTTCAACCCGGCGCAGCACCAAACCCTTAACCGGCTCTTCGACACGACATATGAAGACGTCTGGAAGGTGCTAACCAAAGGCGCCGAGGCTCCCACATCTGCTTCCGAGGACCGCGGATACAGCTCCCAGCGTCACGCTAGCGAGGTAAGCTATTTTCATCTTTTACAGGATGTTAAGTTTTTTCATAGTTTGACTCTATGCGGGATCTAAACTCCCTTACCTTTGACAGGCTTGGCGGGCGAAGTCCGGATTGATTAACTGTCCGGCTCCCTTGCCCGAAGACCCAGCCCCTGCTCTCCTAGTGAAGCTGCTGGTTCCGGCGCCTTATGTGGTGCCGGAGAAGTAGGCCAAGAAGAAGAAGGCCGTGGGGACTCGAAAGAGTGCCCGTAACGTGGTGGCGTCGGACTCGTCATCTGACGAGTGCGAGACGCCCTCCTCCCGCGCAAACGAGGAGGAGGAAGAAGAAAACTCTCCCCCTCCAGCGGAGGGAGGAGAGAAGAGGAAGGTCGTCCCAACGGGGGAGGCCGAGGGGTCTAGGAAAAGGAAGACCCCTCCGCCGGACCATGCCCCCAATGCCGAAGAGGACGAAGAAGAGTGGCCAGATAGGGCCAAGCGTCCGGCGAAATCGTAAGTTCGGATATCAGAATAACTCATGATGTTCCTTTGTTGCACAGCTTTCCCTAATGTCGAACATAATTATGCAGCCCACCCCGGGCCGAACTCAACGAGTCGTCGAGCGGCTCCCTGGATTCCTCGGACGTGAACTCAGTTCCGCTTGCTGTCTCCCCCCGCACTGTCGATGACGCTGAAGTGGCGTCGCAACGAGCTCCGGGGCAGGAGGAGGTGGTCCTGGAGGGGCCACAAGGCAACCTCCCGGACTCCAGGAGTAAAGGGGACAAGACCCCCCAGGGCTCCAAGTCCGGCTTTGAGCCGGACACCGTGCCGGAATTTTCAACAATTCCGGACCGCGGCAAGCGAACTCCTACCAAGAGGAGCAAGCCTTCTGAGCCGGCAGCCTCCGTCCAACCGGAGGCGCCAGACAATCTGCTAGAGGTGCTTGAAGGCGCCTCCATCGACGAGGAGCACCGTACTATTATGAGTACGGTGATCCAGAAGGTTCAGTCCTCCAAGAGCGGACTGACTGAAGCTTGCGCTAGCCTTCTAACAGGCTTCGAGGTAAGTAAAAATATGTAAAAATATTACCGCATAGACAGTAGCCCCTGATGCTCTGTTTGGCATTCGGAAAGAAAAGCCGAATAGAGGATCTAGTAAATTTCGCAGGAGTCTAACAATAAAGAGTCAATATGCGTGTGCAGGCTTCGCTGCTATCCACCGCCGCACTGACTGCGAAGGTGGGTGTCCTGAAACAGGACCTCACGCGGACCGAGCAAGAGCTCGGCCTTGCCAAGCGGCAGCTCGAGGAAAAAGAAGGTATGAAATACCTTACAGAAAAAGTGCCTATAGAGAGGCGTGATTGCAAAAAATAATAGGATTGCACTGCTTATTATAGGGGCCACGACTGAGGTGGCGACCCTCAAGCAGGCGCTGTCCGAGGCCGAAAAGAAAACGGCCGCGGAGCGCACCGAGCGACAGAAACTTGGGGCTCAGGTCGGCGAGGTGCAGCAAGAGCTTCAGGCTCTCATGGAAAAACATGAGAGTTTGGAGCTTGAGTCAAAGACCCAAGCGTCCGAGCTCGCGGCGGCCCTTGAGACTGCCAAGTCTGCCAAGGCCGAAGCCCAAAAGGCCCTCCAAGAGTTGGAGGAGATGAGGAAGATAGCAGTGGGTAAGGCATTCTTCATGCAAAGCAGAAATATAAAAGTAAACTACTTGTTACTTACCCGAATCCGGAGCTCTCCAGGGGCATTCACAGATCTTCCCCGCAGCGTATCCGACGCCGCCGCATTTTACCAAGATGAAGAGGGCAGCTCGACAGAGAAGGTGTTCTGGTCTCAGTATGCTGAGGCCGGACACCCTGTGCCCTTGAGCGACCAGCTGAAACAGCTGGTCGAGCTCCACAAGGTGGACAAACAGGCCATGAAGGGCTTCATAGTTCGGTTGTGGCCTGGAGAGGCCCTGCCTAGGAGCTACTTCGGGCTGGTGCGGCGGCTGGTGGAGGCCTGTCCAAGGCTCGAGGTCATCAAGCGGTTCGTCTGCATCGAAGGAGCCCGTAGGGCCCTTGCCCGTGCAAAGGTGCACTGGGGTAAGCTGGACGGTGAGAAGCTTGTGAGGGACGGGCCGCCGCCGGGGAAGGAGCATCGCAAGCCCGAGAACTACTATAAGGATGTTCTTGCGGGTGCCCGCCTTGTGGCGGATGAATGTACCAAGGATGTAATTTTTGAATAAACTCGCTCGTTTTTATCCTGTGCGCTGAAAACTTGTTCATAGGCGCTTAAGCAATGCTTGTTGAATTTAAAATATTATTTTTTGTGCGGCCATTTATCAAAAAATTGAGAGATGGCCAGTCGTCGGCTTCTGCCCCCATGCCACTAGTGCTGAGGTATTCGGGATAAACCTGAGCACTCTTTTTCCCATAGTTAGGTCCTTCGAGGGAGGCGCTCAACACAACGAACCAGGCAATCGGACTATAATGCTTGAACACTCTCACTTAGCCATAGAACTTTATAATTTTAAATTTCGGCGAAGCCCCTAGTTCGGAAGACCGAGTTCGGGGCGCTATCCATGTCTTGGCCGGACAAATCCGGCTCCTCGCTCGAAGCGGCATAAGTATTTAAGGACTCGAAAAACCTCTCGAATAGCGATCAGTCTCTCGCCTCATCATGACAGTCCGTTTTAGCTTTCTCCACTGAGGTGCTTAACCCAGCTCAACCGGGGCACAATCGCAGTGGTTCTCCTAGTGCTACCTGAGCCGATATAGCGGAACGTAAGGCACCAAAACATAGGAGCCGGGCAAACCCAACTATTGACCCAAATCATGATTCGGAGCCGATGCATATAGTGCTATAAGTTCGGGGTGCCGCACTTGTGAAAGTGTACGGACTTCTCACACCATATTAAAGGGTACTGAAGCCCCTGGCGTACTTGCCGTACCACAGTGTACGGGTGCAGCATGTCATTAATGAACATATATAAAATAGAGGATAATGCAAAAAATAGACAAAAAGCTATGCATTATTTATAGAGAGGCTATTTATCAAAGCCGAACGATACAAGTAGTGCGATAAGCAAAAAGATATTGGACTATTCAGTATGTCCTGACCAGGGGCAGGCCGCGGAATTGTATTTAAAACAGGTATACCGCTCGTAACAGAGACCGCCTGGGAGTTCCATAATGCGGCATGGCTTGTCTGCCTCCCTGGATCTTGCATCATTTGTGCGGCAGTCGAATTGCCGAACAGGTCGTCCGAAGTATGGAGTCCTGAAAGTAAGAAAAAATTAAAAAAAGAATCCAGCAGCCCCTAGTACGTTTTAAGCCGTATTTTGGGCGTGCCATTATTGTGCCCCTTCCCCTGTGCCCATGGTATTTCGAGGGCGTACTTATGTACGCGAGGTACTGGTTTCGCTATGTCGCAAAGGCTGGGGTTGGGGCCGCATTGCTACACTTGCTCAGAGTGTGCCAGGTGGTCCTTTTGTGGGTTACTCCGGGCGTGCTTGGCAGTGTCTGGCTTTTTAATGGCCGGACTGGAGAATTGCCTGAGAAGGCTACTTTGTACCTTCGTTGCGAGAGCCGCCGTATGCTCCTCCGTACGGAGGGAGCGTTCGGTGTTTCCATTGACCGTAATTACTCCTCGAGGGCCTGGCATCTTGAGCTTGAGATATGCGTAGTGCGGCACCGCATTGAACTTTGCAAATGCGGTTCGTCCGAGCAGGGCGTGATAGCCGCTGCGAACGGGACTATATCGAAGATTAACTCTTCGCTTCGGAAATTGTCCGGGGATCCGAAGACCACGTCAAGTGTTACTGAGCCTGTACAGTTGGCTTCTACACCTGGTATAACGCCTTTAAAGGTCGTTCTTGTGGGCTTAATCCTTGAGGGATCTATGCCCATTTTCCGCACTGTATCCTGATAAAGCAGGTTCAGGCTACTGCCGCCGTCCATGAGGACTCTTGTGAGATGAAATCCGTCGATGATTGGGTTGAGAACCAATGCGGCGAAGCCGCCATGACGGATGCTAGTGGGATGGTCCCTTCGATCAAAAGTGATCGGGCAGGAGGACCATGGGTTGAACTTTGGGGCGACTGGCTCTATCGCGTATACGTCCCGTAGCACACGCTTTCGCTCCCGCTTGGGAATGTGGGTTGCGTATATCATGTTCACCGTCCGCACTTGTGGGGGAAAACCCTTATGTCCATTGTTGTTCCGCAGCTTGGGCTCCTCGTCGTCGCTGTGCAGCCCCTTGTCTATGTTTTTGGCCCTTAACTTGCCTGCCTGCTTGAACACCCAACAATCCCTGTTAGTGTGATTGGCTGGCCTTTCGAGGGTGCCATGTATCTGGCACAAGCGATCGAGTATTCGGTCCAAACTGGACGGGCCCTGAGTATTCTTTTTGAATGGCTTTTTCCACTGACCGGATTTATAGCCTTTGAATCCGGCATTGACTGCCGTGTCTTCATTGCTGTCGCTGTTAACGCGGTATTTTTGCTTATTCCGACGTGTCCTGCCACTTTTGTCCTTGGTGTCCGAATTACCAGGGTTCTTTTATAAGTTGTTACTGCGAGCTAGCCAGCTGTCTTCTCCCGCGCAAAAGCGGGTCATGAGTGTCGTGAGGGCTGCCATGGATTTCGGCTTTTCCTGTCCCAGGTGCCGGGCAAGCCACTCGTCGCGGATGTTATGCTTGAAGGCTGCTAGGGCCTCTGCGTCCGGACAGTCAACTATCTGATTTTTCTTTGTTAGGAACCATGTCCAGACTTGTCTGGCCGATTCTTCTGGCTGCTCAATTATGTGGTTTAAGTCGTTGGCATCCGGTGGTCGCACGTAAGTGCCCTGGAAGTTGTCAAGGAATGCGGCTTCCAGGTCCTCCCAAGAACCGATTGAGTCTGCTGGCAAGCTGTTAAGCCAATGCCGGGCCGGTCCTTTAAGTTTGAGCGGGGAGGTATTTGATGGCGTGTAGATCATTGCCACGTGCCATGTGGATGTGAAGGAGATAATCCTCGATCCATACTGCCGGATCTGTTGTGCCATCGTATGATTCGATGTTTACGGGTTTGAAACCCTCTGGGATTTTATGATCCATTACTTCAATATTTTAAATTCAACAAGCATTGCTTAAAGTGCCTATGAACAAGTTTTCAGCGCACAGGATAAAAACGAGCGAGTTTATTCAAAAATTACATCCTTGGTACTTTCATCCGCCACAAGGCGGGCACCCGCAAGAACATCCTTTTAATAGTTCTCGGGCTTGCGATGCTCCTTCCCCGACGGCGGCCCGTCCTTCACAAGCTTCTCAGCGTCCAGCTTACCCCAGTGCACCTTTGCACGGGCAAGGGCCCGACGGGCACCTTCGATGCAGGCGGAGCGCTTGATGACCTCGAGCCTTGGATAGGCCTCCACCAGCCGCCGCACCAGCCCGAAGTAGCTCCCAGGAAGGGCCTCTTCGGGCCACAGCCGAACTATGAAGCCCTTCATGGCCTGTTCGGCCGCCTTGTGGAGTTCGACCAGCTGTTTCAGCTGGTCGCTCAAGGGCACACGGTGTCCGGCCTCAGCATACTGAGACCGGAACACTTTCTCTGTCGAGCTGCCCTCTTCAGCTCAGTAGAATGCGGCGGCATCGGATACGCTGTGGGGAAGATCTGCGAATGCCCCTGGAGAACTCCGGATTCGGGTAAGTAACAAGTAGTTTACTTTTATATTTCTGCTTTGCAGGAAGAATGCCTTACCCGCTGCTATCTTCCTCATCTCCTCCAACTCTTGGAGGGCCTTTCGGGCTTCGGCCTTGGCAGACTTGGCAGTCTCAAGGGCCGCCGCGAGCTCGGACGCTTGGGTCTTTGACTCAAGCTCCAAACTCTCATGTTTTTTCATGAGAGCCCGAAGCTCTTGCTGCACCTTGCCGACCTGAGCCCCAAGTTTCTCTCGCTCGGTGCGCTCCGCGGCCGTTTTCTTTTCGTCCTCGGACAGCGCCTGCTTGAGGGTCACCACCTCAGTCATGGCCCCTATAATAAGCAGTGCAATCCTATTATTTTTTGCAATCACGCCTCTCTATAGGCACTTTTTCTGTAAGGTATTTCCTACCTTCTTTTTCCTCGAGCTGCCGCTTGGCTAGGCCGAGCTCTTGCTCGGTCCGCTTGAGGTCCTGTTTCAGGACACCCACCTCCGCAGTAAGTGCGGCAGTGGATAGCAGCGAAGCCTGCACACGCATATTGACTCTTTATTGTTAAACTCCTGCGAAATTTACTAGATCCTCTATTCGGCTTTTCTTTCCGAACGCCAAACAAAGCATCAGGGGCTACCGTCTATGCGGTAATATTTTTACATATTTTTACTTACCTCGAAGCCTGTTAGAAGGCTAGCGCAAGCTTCAGTCAGTCCACTCTTGGCGGACTGAACCTTCTGGATCACCATACTCATAATAGTACGGTGCTCCTCGTCGATGGAGGCGCCATCAAGCACCTCCAGCAGATTGTCCGGCGCCTTCGGTTGGACGGAGGTTGCCGGCTCAGAAAGCTTGCTCCTCTTGGAAGGAGTTCCCTGCCGCGGTCCGGAATTGTTGAAGACTCCGGCACGGTGTCTGGCTCAAAGCCGGACCTGGAGCCCTGGGGGGTCTTGTCCCCTTTACTCCTGGAGTCTAGGAGGTTGCCTTGCGGCTCCTCCAGGACCACCTCCTCCTGCCCCTGAGCTCGTTGCAACACCACTTCGGCGTCATCGCAGTGCGGGGGGAGACAGCGGGTGGAACTGAGTTCACGTCCGAGGAATCCAGGGAGCCGCTCGACGACTCGTTGAGTTCGGCCCGGGGCGGGCTGCATAATTATGTTCGACATTAGGGAAAGCTGTGCAACAAAGGAACATCATGAGTTATTCTGATATCCGAACTTACGATTTCGCCGGATGCTTGGCCCTATCTGGCCACTCCTCTTCGTCCTCTTCGGCGTTGGGGGCGTGGTCCGGCGGAGGGGTCTTCCTTTTCCTAGACCCCTCGGCCTCCCCCGTTGGGGCGGCCTTCCTCTTCTCTCCTCCCTCCGCTGGAGGGGGAGAGTTTTCTTCTTCCTCCTCCTCGTTTGCGCGGGAGGAGGGCGTCTCGGACTCGTCACATGACAAGTCCGATGCCACCATGTTACGGGTACTCTTTCGAGTCCCCGCGGCCTTCTTCTTCTTGGCCTTCTTCTCCGGCACCACATAAGGCGCCGGAACCAGCCGCTTCACTAGGAGAGTAGGGGCTGGGTCTTCAGGCAAGGGAGCCGGACAGTTAATCGATCCGGACTTCGCCCGCCAAGCCTGTCAAAGGTAAGGGAGTTTAGATCCCGCATAGAGTCAAACTATGAAAAAACTTAACATCCTGTAAAAGGTGAAAATAGCTTACCTCGCTAGCGTGACGCTGCGAGCTGTATCCGCGGTCCTCGGAAGTGGATGTGGGAGCCTCGGCGCCTTTGGTTAGCACCTTCCAGACGTCTTCATACGTCGTGTTGAAGAGCCGGTTAAGGGTTTGGTGCTGCACTGGGTTGAACTCCCACAGATTAAAGCCCCGTTGTTGACACGGGAGGATCCGGCGGACGAGCATAACCTGGATTACATTAACAAGCCGGATTGGCTTGTTCACCAGGGACTGGATGCATGTTTGCAATCCGGTCACCTCTTTTTCGTCACCCCACGACAGGCCCGTCTCTTTCCAGGACATAAGCAGTGTGGGGGGTCCAGATCGGAACTCGAGGGCTGTGATCCAGTTCGGATTGCGTGGCTCGGTGATGTAAAACCACCCGGATTGCCACCCCTTTAGGGTCTCCACAAAAGATCCCGCGAACCATAGGACGTTGGCCATCTTGCCCGCCATGGCGCCTCCGCACTCCGCCTGGCTGCCGCGCACCACCTTGGGCTTGACGTTGAAGGTCTTGAGCCAGAGGCCGAAATGGGGGCGGACGCGGAGGAAAGCCTTGCGCACGACAATAAATGCCGAGATGTTGAGGATGAAGTTCGGGGCCAGATCGTGGAAATCGAGGCTGTAGTAGAACATGAGCCCCCGAACGAATGGGTGAAGTGGAAACCCAGTCCGCGGTGGAAGTGGGGAAGGAATACTACCCTCTCATGGGGCCTTGGGGTGGGGAGAAGCTGCCCCTCCTCGGGAAGCCGGTGCGCGATGTCTTTGGACAAGTATCCGGCCTTCCTTAGCTTTTTGACATGGCCCTCCGTGACGGAGGAGACCATCCACTTGCTCTCGCTCCGGACATTGCTGGAGAAGGTTGAGGTGGGAAGTGCGGGCTTGGGCGCTGGAGCTCGAGTGCGCAGGAGATGGATAGGCAAAGGAGGAAGAAGGCGTAGGTAAAAAGGTGGATCCTTATCCCCTTATATGGGCGGATGCGGTTGTGCGTCCCCACCAGCCTAGTAAAACTCGCTTGTCTCCCAAGCGCCGTGATAAATGGCGCGGTTAGGGTTACCCACGTCCGTATTGATGAGAATCCCGTAAAGAGGGTGCACGATCTCTGCTTTGACAAGACGTGCCAAGGAAACCGCCTCGCAAAACATGCTGAGGTGGAAAAGTAAAAATGATTCGAGTAAAGGACTTGGCCGTAGTGTGATGGCGCACTGCGGAATGCGTTAGCAGATTTGATTTGTGTTAATATTATTCTCTCTATGGCAATATGTGGAAGCTTATTTTGCAGAGCCGGACACTACTCTTGGTGTTTACAATCTTCTATGAAGGACTTGGAGGAGGAACCCGCCTTGCAATGCTGAAGACAATTTGCGCGCCGGACTCGTCGTCATTGAAGCCTGGTTCAGGGGCTACTGAGGGAGTCCTGGATTAGGGGGTGTTCGGGTAGCCGGACTACACCTTCAGCCGGACTCCTGGACTATGAAGATACAAGATTGAAGACTTCGTCCCGTGTCCGGATGGGACTTTCCTTGGCGTGGAAGGCAAGCTTAGCGATGCAGATATTCAAGATCTCCTACCATTGTAACTGACTCTGTGTAACCCTAACCCTATCCGGTGTCTATATAAACCGGAGGGTTGTAGTCCGTAGGCAATCAACTCCATACACAACAATCATACCATAGGCTAGCTTCTACGGTTTAGCCTCCTTGATCTCGTGGTAGATCTACTCTTGTATTACCCATATCATCAATATTAATCAAGCAGGAGTAGGGTATTACCTCCATCGAGAGGGCCCGAACCTAGGTAAAAACATCATGTTCCCTGCTTCCTGTTACCATCCGGCCTTGACGCACAGTTCGGGACCCCTTACCCGAGATCCGCCGGTTTTGACACTGACAGCGTGCTTCCCAACTGGGGATGATTCCTCTAAAGGTTGTGCTACTTTGCTCGATGCGGTTCCAGTCTATTTCCATCTTTTGAAGAGTTTCCTCCTAGATGAAGTTTAATCCACTGCCATCGTCCATGAGTACTTTGGTGAGTCGAAAGCCGTCCACGATTGGACTGAGGACCAGTGCGGCTGGTGCTCGGGCTGTTTGGAATTTAGGTTCGTCACTGGCATTGAAGGTAATAGCCATGTCACTCCATTGATTTATTGCTGCTACGTGGCAGATTTCGGCCATGCTGCGAAGTGTTCGCTTGCGCCTATTATTTGACACGAAGGTCTCAAAGACTGTTAACACCGTATTATTATCCACGGGATGGTGCTCTGTGGTATTTGGGATAAGAAGATCCTCACCACTTTTGGCCACCGGTCGGAGTATCCAACATGCTCTAAGGTTATGCGTTGGTATTGTATCCGCTGTACTATGAATTTTGTAGGGTCCGTTGAGCCATCCCTCCAGTACGGTTCCATGCCCTGTAGAGGGTTTTGTTTCTTTACAACTAGCTCGGGTGTCTTGTGATAGTGCACCCTTTTACTTCGGACTGGGTGTATATTCAGAGCCGGATTATCCCAAAATTTCGTTTCAGTTTCCAAGCGCTTTCCATCGCACAGTACTTTCATAATATGGACGCCAAGTCAGCGATGCGTGATATGTCACGGCGAATTAAGGCGTTAAGGATTCCCTTGTCCATGCAATTCTTGCAGAAAAGTGAGACTACATCTTCCTCGCGACAGTCCTTAACCTTGTTCAATACAAGGAGGAATCTGGCCCAATAATGATGTACTGTTTCATGGGGCTCTTGCCTGATGTGGGAAAGATCATTTATGTTCGCGTGGGTGGGTGGATTTAAGTCCGAACCCCTACCCAATCTGAGACCCAGGGGCCGAGGGGTTTCCAATCTTGGAAGTTCGGATTCCGATATGTTGCTCGATGGGTCTGGCCCGCTGCCTGACTCTAGGTTCAGGGTTTGGGTGATGTCCTCCCGTGAACGGGTATCCAGCTTGGAGAGCTCAGGTATTCAGACATAGTTGGTCCTCAAGATAGAGGAAGAGTTGCCGCATTGTTCCTCCACAACCGCAGCATGATGGGTGACCGGTGGAGAGTTAATCTCCCTTTGATCGGGTTTAAGCCCAATCCGATCATAGTCTATAGCGACTCCTAGGGCGGCGATGCGATCCAAGAGTTCATTTAGGGAGGCGAGCTCCATTGGATCCATCTGCTCGGTGAATTCTGAGCCGACGTGGAGGCTGTTTTCGATGACCCGAGAAGTCATCGTCGGCATAGCAGCCGAACAGGCGGTCACGATGAAACTTCCTAGCCGGAGAGTTTGACCGACAGCCATGGCTCCTCCGGCGATAATGTGGTTTTTAACAACGAGATGAGGCATCCTTCCTTATGGCGACATCACAGAGGAATTCTCAATGAAAGCACCAATGCCGGTGTCAAAACCGGCGGATCTCGAGTAGGGGGTCCCGAACTATGCGTCTAAGGTGGATGGTAACAGGAGGCAGGGAACACGATGTTTTACCCAGGTTCGGGCCCTCCTGATGGAGGTAAAACCCTATGTCCTGCTTGATTTATTCTTGATGATATGGGTATTACAAGAGTTGATCTACCATGAGATCGGAGAGGCTAAACCCTAGAAGCTAGCCTATGGTATGATTGTATGTTGTCCTACGGACTAAAACCCTTCGGTTTATATAGACACCGGAGGGGGCTAGGGTTACACAAGGTCGGTTACAAAGGAGGAGATATACATATCCGTATTGCCTAGCTTGCCTTCCACGCCAAGTAGAGTCTCATCCGGACACGAGACGAAGTCTTCAATCTTGTATCTTCATAGTCCAACAGTCCGGCCAAAGGATATAGTCCGGCTGTCCGGAGACCCCTAATTCAGGACTCCCTCAACCATCCCATCATAGCCGGCCATCGCAGCTCCTCCTGTCGCTTCCATAGCACTAAGCCAAGTAACTGGGAGAAGTGTTCCGTCCCCCACAGCCAATTAGTAGAGTTGCAGACCCAGGGGTTTCTCCCTCCTGTGTATATGGTCCCCGTCCGAGCCAGACTAGCCACTTATAATGGCGGGGAGCAAGCGGAGAGCTTTCCCAACCCATCCAGGGGGAGCGGGTGTGCCTCGTCCCTTACTTATTGAGGGGACTCGGATTTCCAATCCATCTATTCCTCTGCGGACTCCTGGAGTTCTATGGCCTCCAGCTGCATAACTTCACTCTCGCCTCCATATTACACATCGCTTGCTACGTCGCCTTTTGCGAGCTGTTTTTGGGCTATGAAGCTCATTTCAAGCTATGGAAGAGGCTATTCCGCCTCGTACCCCGTACACAGGAGGGGTAAATATATCAAGTAGGCGGAGCCGAAATATGGCGCATCGCCGGGACCGGATACCTGTCCGGTACTTCGCAGAAGACATCCGAAGACTGGCCTTCGGAGTGGTTTTATATGGAGGACGTCCCCCTTCCGGACCCTATTCGGATGGGCCTTCCTGAGTTTGATAATGCCCCTTTGAAGAAACGCCACAGCTGGCACCCTCGGAGCCCCCAGGAGGACGATAACAGAGAGGTCCTTTACATGATAGGCGGGATAAAAATGTTGTCCAAGTCAGGACTGACAATAGTCGAGGTTATGTCAATATGTATAAT
>NC_041390.1:551897569-551924092 GCF_002162155.2 Triticum dicoccoides
TGTGGCACTTCAATGGAGAAGACGATGCCACCCGCTGTGGTCGTAAAGGTCCGGACTCCGCCGCTGCTCTAGCGAAAATACTGTCCGATTGTACAAAGGAGAGGAAGAGGAGTTCATCGGCATTAAGCCACGGGATGGATTCTCCATGTACAACCCCCCAAATTGGGTGAGCTGCTACTTTTTACTCCAGACCTTCCCGCATTCTTTATCATAAATATTTACCTTGCTATTTCATAGCAGGAACTGCAAAAATCTGTGAGGGAGGTCCACAGCCCATCTCCACAGCCAGAGGAGCCTGACCGGGCCCTCGACCCCGGACTCGAAGAAGATCCGGATATATTTGTGGAGCTCGTCGACAGGACGTTCTATCAGTTAAGCTGCGATGGTGCCTTGGTGGCCATCATAGCCGATTATCCTGGCCTACTCCCTGCATTGCATGTAAGTAAAACCAGAGTCCCATCTTCCGAGAAGGATCCCTTCTTCGCACTTTACCCACCGCACACGTATTGCGTCTTACAGGGAAGGCCCTCGGGGCGCCATGCTGAACCCGCGGTGACTCATCAACAAGGGGCACCGAAGCCGGGTAGGCTTAAAAGGAAGGCGGTCAGGACTGAAACACCGTCGTAGAGGTATCAAAAAACCCTGCTCCGTGGTTGTCATCTTTAAAATATAATAACGTCCATGGTTCCTGGCAGAAAAAACGCTCGTCGGACAGTGTCCGGAGGGCCTGCCGACCACGGCTCCACCAGCCGGACTGTAGAACCGGACTCAGGGGCAGATGCTAACGTGGGGACAACACTGGATGTTCTTCCTACAGAGGACGCGGATAGGCTGTCCGCTACGAATTCCGAAGTGGAGAGCGCCATGAATCACAGGCGTCACCGGGCCGTACTCCGCAACCCTAGTTTCTCCGAAGAGGCGTTCGACGCCTTCAACTCAGGAGACGCGTACATCCGTGCTGCTCAAAATGGCCTTGCCAGAGCCACGGACCAGTATGTAAAGGATATACGGGTAAGAAAATCTGATAATTATGTATATCAGTAGCCCCTGAGACTTGAAACCGTTGGCACAACTGATTTAAGGATCATTATATGCGTAGGTTCTTATGGAGAAGAATACCCAGTTGTCTCAAGAGTTGGAGGAGTGCAAAGCCCAGCTACGGGCCGCAGTTGCCGGAACGGAGGAATCCAAGAAGGCCCCGTCTGGTAGTACTTGTCTTGATCGAAAAGAATGAAATGACATGTACCAGTTAGTATTTGGCATGCATGCAAATCTAACAATAGATTCTGCAGATAATCCCGGAGTGAATCTGAAGATCGTGCGAGGAGATGAGCAAGATGCTCAATGACAGCTAGAGGCTGGCGAGCGCGTGCTTACGCGGTTAGGCGGGAGAAAAACGATCTCCAAGATGCCAATACCCAGCTGGGCGTTGAACTGAAAGATGTTCGGGCCCAGCTTGCTGACTCCGTAAAGGAGAATAAGAGGCTTCGATGCGGCATCTTTAGTAAGTGATTGAATGAACTTCTATAGAGTTCGGCGAAGAGACCAGCTAACAGGGTTATATCTGTAGGTATGCTGACGGGTCGTCCTGAAGAGGAGATGCCCGGATCTGCAGGCGATCTTCTGCAAGAGCTCTCACAACTGCACGAACAAGTTCGGCAGGTGATGCAGGGCATTGCCCAGGCCTTGTGGCCATCCGCCTCCCTGCCTGGAGGCATGGGGGAGCTCATAGAGATGCTCAAGGGAGCGCGGTGGCGCTTCCGATTATGGAAGATATCAGCCTGCCGACAAGGTGCAAGGGAAGCCTAGGCCATGGTGAAGACGCGATATACCAAGGCTGACCCAAATCACATGGCCGAGGTCAGACCTGTAGGGGCTGATGGGAAAGAGATCCCCGTTAGTCTGGTATATGACCAGGTAAAATTTGCCGCAAAGTATTCCCAACAGGATTGTAGGCTAGATAGCCTGTTGGATGGTATAGAAGAAGAATTTAGTCAGTCTAGGTGACTGTGTACTTCAAAGGACATATGTTGTCCCTAGCCGGATTATAGATCATTTCTCATGGCGGACCTTTTTGCTTCAACCTCCGGACCCGACAGTCTGGAGTGTATCCGAATACCCGCTCAGTTGTGTAAAAACCGGGGTACGCGTGGAAACCAGGCATAGGGGTCATAAGTGCTTGAACAAACAAGTACCCTAGCTATGTAATATTACATGGATAGTAAGAAACATCTTCCAGGGAGAATAGTTCCGTTAAGGGTTCCTTTCCCTGGTACGCATGCATTGATGTGCATGTTCGAACTACGAAAAGAGATGCATGATATAAGCATCTGGGGGCATGTATTGAAATAAGTAAAAGTCATCTTTTGTTCATTGACCGAATATTCCCTTAAGAATGCTAGTTTCGGCTTCACCCAGTGTGAGGTACACATCCGGCTGACCCGGAAGTAACAATCGCAGAGGTGCTCCCCATATGCCCTAGCCGAATTAATGGGAACGTAGGGCATAAACACAAGAGCGAGGCAACCCAGCTTGGCCAAAACTTAAGTCATGTCGATGCATATAATGGCGAAGAAAAGGTACATGTGGAAAAGTAACACATGTGCAGGGGGCATAAAGCCCGGAATTTAATTATATTAAGCTTCTGCATAAGAAGCCCCCAGGTATAATGAGCACGCACAGCGCGGCAAGATTGTGTAGTAAAGACACATTTTAAGCTTTTAAGGCCATGAAGAAAAAGGGAAGAAAGAAAGAAAGACAGATAGGGGATATATATATATATGTATATATATAAGGCGGATGTAAGGAGACGAACACAGAGTCCGGCACTAGGCGTAGAACCTTCGGAGTCTGGCTGCGTTCCATGGGTTTGGCTCGAGTCGATTATCCGATGCATCACATAGACGGTACGCTCCACCAGTTAGAACTTTATCGATGATGAAGGGACCTTCCCATTTGGGCTTGAGCTTGTCCTTTTTCTTCTCTGATAGGCGTAGAACGAGTTTGCCAACGTTATAAGTTTTGGCTCGTACTTCTCTGCTTTGATACCGTCGAGCCTATTGCTGATAGAATGCGGAGTGGGCTTTTGCAACGTCGCGCTCCTCCTCTAGGGCGTCTAAACTGTCATGCCGATCAAGCTCGGCTTCTTTCTCTTCGTACATGTGCACTCGAGGTGAGTCATGAATGATGTCACAGGGCAGTACCGCCTCTACGCCGTACACCATAAAAACGGTGTGTATACGGTAGTGCAATTCGGCGTGGTCCGCAGTCCCTATAGTACGGAGTCGAGCTCCTCAACCCAGTGTGTATCTGATTCCTTCAAGGATCGCACTAATTTGGGTTTAATGCCGCTCATAATAATACCATTTGCTCGTTCGACTTGACCGTTTGTTTGGGGGTGATAGACGGAGGCATAATCGAGCTTAATGCCCATGTTGCCGCACCAAGTTTTTACCTCGTCAGCTGTGAAGTTCGAGCCGTTATCATTGATGATGCTGTGGGGGACACCATAACGGTGTACAACCCCGGATATGAAGTCTATCACTGGTCCGGACTCAGCCGTTTTAACTGGCTTGGCTTCTATCCATTTGGTGAATTTATCCACCATGACCAATAGGTAATTTTTCTTATGGCTTCCTCCTTTAAGGGGTCCGACCATATCGAGCCCCCAGACCACAAAGGGCCAAGTAATGGGGATTGCTTGGAGAGCGGTAGGTGGCATATGGCTTTGGTTTGCAAAAAGCTGGCAACCGACGCAATGTTGGACGAGGTCCTGTGCGTCTGCTTGGGCTGTCGGCCAGTAGAAACCTGTACGGAAGGCCTTCCTTACAAGGGCCCGAGCTGCGGCGTGATGGCCGCCGAGTCCAGCATGAATTTCTGCCAAAAGTTGTCGTCCTTCCTCTTCGGAGATGCACTTTTGAAGTACTCTGGTAGCGCTTTTCTTATACAGCTCTCCCTCGTGGACCTTGTAGGCTTTAGACCGTCGCACAATGCAATGTGCCTCGTTTGGGTCCTCAGGGAGTTCTTGCCTATTTAGGTAAGCCAAGAAGGGTTCTGTCCACGAGGCGATGACAGCCATAATCACGTGGGTCGAAGGTGTTATTTCGATGGCGGAGCCTCTGATTACGTCAGAGTGTTCGGAATCTGGTGTTGTGGCCGGATCCGGACTGTTGTTGCCGGTTTCCCCTTCCCACACCACGGATGGCTTAAACAACCTTTCCAAGAAGATATTAGGTGGGACACGGATTGCTAGCCAGTCCGGAAGTTTTATTTCTCTAATGAATCCGGCCTCGAGTAACTTGGCTAGCTCCTCTCCCATGGCTTTGTCGCTTAGGCTCTGAGAAACACCGAAGAGTCTGCTTGACTGGCTTGTATCCCTTTAGAATGTTTAGGCTATGCTCGGCCAGCCTGCGTGCGATTCCTGGCATGTCTGAAGGATGCCAGGCGAAGATATCCCAATTCTTGCGCAGGAACTCCCGTAGTGTGGCGTATGTTGTGGGGTTTAGCTGTGCCCCGATGGATGCTGTTTTTGTAGGGTCCGTTGGGTGGACCTGGAATTTGACTATTTCGTCTGCTGGTTTAAAAGAGGTGGACTTGGGTCTTTTGTCGAGTATCACGTCGTCCCTGTCCACTGTGGAGCGCAGCGCAGTTAGTTCTTCGGCCGCGAGGGCTTCGGATAACGCCTTGAGGGCCAGTGCGGCGGTTTTATTTTCGGCGCGGAGTGCTATGTCTGGATCACTAGCTAGAGTGATAATTCAATTGGGCCCGGCATCTTGAGCTTCATGTACCCTTAATGAGGTATAGCTTGGAAGATCGTGAATGCCTCCCGCCCTAAAAGGGCGCGGTATCCGCTATTGAACGGGGCCACTTGGAATGTGCATTCTTCGGACCTATAATTCTCCGGCGTGCCGAATACCACATCTAGTGTGATTTTTCCCGCACATCGTGCCTCCCGACTAGGGATGATTCCTCCGAAGGTCGTGCTGCTTTACTCAATGCGGCTCTTGTCTATTTCCATTTTTCTTAGAGTCTCCTCATAGATGAGGTTTAATCCGCTGCCACCGTCCATGAGCACTTTAGTAAGCCAGAAGCCGTCCACAATTGGACTAAGGACCAGAGCGACTGGTGCTCGGGCTGTTCGGAATTGAGGTTCGTCACTGGCACTGAAGGTTATGGCCGTGTCGTTCCATGGATTTATTGCCACAACGTGCCAGACTTCGGCGAGGCTGCGGAGTGCTCGCTTGTGCCTATTATTTGAGCCGAGAGTCTTGAAGACTGTTAATATTGTATTGCTATTTTCCACGGGATGGTGCTCTGTGGTATTGTTGATGAGGAGATACTCGCCGCTCTTGGCCACTTGCCGGAGTATCCAACATGCTCTAAGGCTGTGTGTTGGCATGGTATCCGCTGTACTGTGAATTTCGCATGGCCCATTGAGCCATCCCTCCAATACGGTTCCACGCCCTGTAGTGGGCTTTGGTTTCTTTGTAATTGGATTGGGTGTCTTACGAGTGTACACCCTTTTAGCTCGGACGGGGGGTTTAGTGGGAGCCGGAGGATCCCAGAATTTTGTTTGGGTTTTCCAAGCGCTTTCCATCGCACATTACTTCTGTACTATGGCCGCCAAGTCAGCGAAGTGTGCTATGCCACGGTGACTTACGGCGTTGAGGATTCCCTTGTCCGTGCAATTCTTGCGAAAGAATGAAATTGTGTCTTCCTCCTGACAGTCCTTGACCTTGCTCATTACAGGGAGGAATCTGGCCCAATAGTGATGTACTGTCTCTTGGTGCTCTTGTCTAATGTGGGAAAGATCTCTTATGTCTGGGTGGGTGGGTAGATTTGGGTCCAAACCCTGACCCGATCTGAGACCCAGGGGCAGAGGAGTTTCCGAGCTTGGCAGTTCGGGCTCCGGGATGTTGCCCAATTTTTCTGGCCCACTGTCCGATTCTAGGTTCGAAGCTTGGGCCATGTCCTCCCGTAGACGGGTATCCGTCTCAGAGAGCTCGAGAATCCGAACATAGTTTGTCCTCAAAATAGAGGAAGAATCGCCGCATTGCTCCTCCACCACCGCTATCTGATGGGTGACCGGTGGAGAGTTAATCTCCCTTTGGTCGGGTTTAAGCCCGATCCGATCATAGTCCGTAGCGACTCCTAGGGCGGCGATGTGATCCAAGAGCTCGTTCAAGGAAGAGAGCTACATTGGATCCATCTACTCGGTGAATCCCGAGCCGACATGGAGGTTGTTTTTGATGACCCGAGAAGTCATCGTCGGTGCGGCGGCCGAACGGTCGGTCATGACGAAGCCGCCTAGTTGGAGAGTTTGGCCTACAGCCAGGGCTCCCCCAGAGGTAATGTTGTCTTTGACAACAAGACGAGCCATCAAGCCTTACCGCGACAGCACAGTGGAACTCTCAATGAAAGCACCAATGTTGGTGTCAAAACCAACGGATCTCGGGTAGGGGGTCCCAAACTGTGCGTCTAAGGCTAATGGTAACAGGAGGCGGGGGACACAATGTTTACCCAGGTTCGGGCCCTCTCGATGGAGGTAATACCCTACTTCCTGCTTGATTGATTTTGATAATATGAGTATTACAAGAGTTGATCTACCACGAGATCGTAGAGGCTAAACCCTAGAAGCTAGCCTATGATTCTGATTGTTCCTATCCTACGGACTAAACCCTCCGGTTTATATAGACACTGGAGGGGGCTAGGGTTACACAGAGTCAGTTACAAGGGAGGAGACCTACATATCTGAATCGCCAAGATTGCTTTCCACGCAAAGGAGAGTCCCATCCGGATACGGGACGAAGTCTTCAATCCTGTATCTTCATAGTCCAACAGTCCGGCCAAAGTATATAGTCCGGCTGTCCGAGGACCCCTTAATACAGGACTCCCTCATCCGCCACCAGCGCCCGCCGCCATGCCCCTAGTCAGGGCGACGCCACACCCACCGCCGCTGGCCCACGCCAGCCGCCACCGAGCGAAGGGAGGAAGGTGTTGGGGAACGTAGTAATTTCAAAAAAAATCCTACGCACACGCAAGATCATGGTGATGCATAGCAACGAGAGGGGAGAGTGTGATCGACGTACCCTTGTAGACCGACAGCGGAAGCGTTAGCACAACGCGGTTGATGTAGTCGTACGTCTTCACGGCCCGACCGATCAAGCACCGAAACTACGGCACCTCCGAGTTTTAGCACACGTTCAGCTTGATGACGATCCCCGGACTCCGATCCAGAAAAGTGTCGAGGAAGAGTTCCGTCAGCACGACGGCGTGGTGACGATCTTGATGTACTACCGTTGCAGGGTTTCGCCTAAGCACCGCTACAATATTATCGAGGTTTATGGTGGAAGGGGGCACCGCACACGGCTAAGAATATGATCACGTCGATCAACTTGTGTGTCTAGGGGTGCCCCCTGCCCCCGTATATAAAGGAGCAAGGGGAGGAGGCCAGCCGGCCCTATAGGCGCGCCAAGGAGGAGTCCTCCTCCTAGTAGGAGTAGGACTCCTACTAGGAGGGGGAAGGAAGTGGGGAGGGAGAAGGAAAGGGGGGCGCCGCCCCCCCTCTCCTAGTCCAATTCGGACCAGGGGGGAGGAGGCGCGCGGCCCACCCTGGCTGCCCTTCTCTCTCTCCACTAAGGCCCATATGGCCCATTACTTCTCCCGGTAGGGTTCCGGTAACCCTCCGGCTCTCCGGTTTTCTCCGAAATCATCCGGAACACTTTCGGTGTCCGGATATAGCCGTCCAATATATCAATCTTTATGTCTCGACCATTTCGAGACTCCTCGTTATGTCCGTGATCACATCCGGGACTCCGAACTAACTTCGGTAAATCAAAACTCATAAACTCATAATATAACTGTCATCGAAACCTTAAGCGTGCGGACCCTATGGGTTCGAGAACAATGTAGACATGACCGAGACACGTCTCCGGTCAATAACCAATAGCGGAACCTGGATGCTCATATTGGCTCCTACATATTCTACGAAGATCTTTATCGGTCAGACCGCATAACAACATACGTTGTTCCCTTTGTCATCGGTATGTTACTTGCCCGAGATTCGATCGTCGGTATCTCAATACCTAGTTCAATCTCGTTACCGGCAAGTCTCTTTACTCGTTTCGTAATACATTATCTCACAACTAACTCATTAGTTGCAATGCTTGCAAGGCTTATGTGATGTGCATTACCGAGAGGGCCCGGAGATACCTCTCCGACAATCGGAGTGACAAATCCTAATCTCGAAATATGCCAACCCAACATGTACCTTTGGAGACACCTGTAGAGCTCCTTTATAATCACCCAGTTACGTTGTGACGTTTGGTAGCACACAAAGTGTTCCTCCGGCAAACAGGAGTTGCATAATCTCATAGTCATAGGAACATGTATAAGTCATGAAGAAAGCAATAGCAACACACTAAACGATCGGGTGCTAAGCTAATGGAATGGGTCATGTCAATCACATCATCCTCCTAATAATGTGATCCCATTAATCAAATGACAACACATGTCTATGGTTAGGAAACATAACCATCTTTGATTAACGAGCTAGTCAAGTAGAGGCATACTAGTGACGTTTAGTTCGTCTATGTATTCACACAAGTATTATGTTTCCGGATAATACAATTCTAGCATGAATAATAAACATTTATCATGATATAAGGAAATAAAATAATAACATTATTATTGCCTCTAGGGCATATTTCCTTCAGTCTCCCACTTGCACTAGAGTCAATAATCTAGATTACACAGTAATGATTCTAACACCCATGGAGCTTTGGTGCTGATCATGTTTTGCTCGTGGAAGAGGCTTAGTCAACGGGTCTGCAACATTCAGATCCGTATGTATATTGCAAATCTCTATGTCTCCCACCTAGACTAGATCCCGGATGGAATTTAAGCGTCTCTTGATGTGCTTGGTTCTCTTGTGAAATCTGGATTCCTTTGCCAAGGCAATTGCACCAGTATTGTCACAAAAGATTTTCATTGGACCCGATGCACTAGGTATGACACCTAGATTGGATATGAACTCCTTCATCCAGACTCCTTCGTTTGCTGCTTCTGAAGCAGCTATGTACTCCGCTTCACATGTAGATCCCGCCACAATGCTTTGTTTAGAACTGCACCAACTGACAGCTCCACTGTTTAATGTAAACACGTATCCGGTTTGCGATTTAGAATCGTCCGGATCAGTGTCAAAGCTTGCATCAACGTAACCATTTACGATGAGCTCTTTGTCACCTCCATATATGAGAAACATATCCTTAGTCCTTTTCAGGTATTTCAGGATGTTCTTGACCGCTGTCTAGTGATCCACTCCTGGATTACTTTGGTACCTCCCTGCTAGACTTATAGCAAGACACACATCAGGTCTGGTACACAACATTGCATACATGATAGAGCCTATGGCTGAAGCATAGGGAACATCTTTCATTTTCTCTCTATCTTCTGCATTGGTCGGGCATTGAGTCTTACTCAATTTCACACCTTGTAACACAGGCAAGAATCCTTTCTTTGCTTGATCCATTTTGAACTTTTTCAAAACTTTGTCAAGGTATGTGCTTTCTAAAAGTCCAATTAAGCGTCTTGATCTGTCTCTATAGATCTTAATGCCCAATATGTAAGCAGCTTCACCGAGGTCTTTCATTGAAAAAAATCTTATTCAAGTATCCCTTTATGCTATCCAGAAATTCTATATCATTTCCGATTAGTAATATGTCATCTACATATAATATCAGAAATGCTACAGAGCTCCCACTCACTTTCTTGTAAATACAGGCTTCTCCAAAAGTCTGTACAAAACCAAATGCTTTGATCACACTATCAAAGCGTTTATTCCAACTCCGAGAGGCTTGCACCAGTCCATAAATGGATCGCTGGAGCTTGCACACTTTGTTAGCTCCCTTTGGATCGACAAAACCTTCCGGCTGCATCATATACAACTCTTCTTCCATAAATCCATTCAGGGATGCAGTTTTGACATCCATCTGCCAAATTTCATAATCATAAAATGCGGCAATTGCTAACATGATTCGGACAGACTTAAGCATCGCTACGGGTGAGAAGGTCTCATCGTAGTCAATCCCTTGAACTTGTCGAAAACCTTTTTCGACAAGTCGAGCTTTGTAGACAGTAACATTACCGTCAGCGCCAGTCTTCTTCTTAAAGATCCATTTATTCTCAATTTCTTGCCGATCATTGGGCAAGTCAACCAAAGTCCATACTTTGTTCTCATACATGGATCCCATCTCAGATTTCATGGCTTCAAGCCATTTTGCGGAATCTGGGCTCACCATCGCTTCTCCATAGTTCGTAGGTTCATCATGATCTAGTAGCATGACTTCCAGAACAAGATTACCATACCACTCTGGTGCGGATCTTACTCTGGTTGATCTACGAGGTTCAGTAGTATCTTGTTCTGAAGTTTCATGATCATCATCATTAGCTTCCTCACTAATTGGTGTAGGTGTCACAGAAACTGGTTTCTGTGATGTACTACTTTCCAATAAGGGAGCAGGTATAGTTACCTCATCAAGTTCTACTTTCCTCCCACTCACTTCTTTCGAGAGAAACTCCTTCTCTAGAAAGTTTCCGAATTTAGCAACAAAAGTTTTGCCTTCGGATCTGTGATAGAAGGTGTATCCAATAGTTTCCCTTGGATATCCTATGAAGACACATTTCTCCGATTTGGGTTCGAGCTTATCAGGTTGAAGCTTTTTCACATAAGCATCGCAACCCCAAACTTTCAGAAACGACAACTTTGGTTTCTTGCCAAACCACAGTTCATAAGGCGTCGTTTCAACGGATTTTAATGGTGCCCTATTTAACGTGAATGCGGCCGTCTCTAGAGCATAACCCCAAAACGATAGCGGTAAATCAGTAAGAGACATCATAGATCGCACCATATCAAGTAAAGTACGATTACGACGTTCGGACACACCATTACGTTGTGGTGTTCCGGGTGGCGTGAGTTGCGAAACTATTCCGCATTGTTTCAAATGTACACCAAACTCGTAACTCAAATATTCTCCTCCACGATTAGATCGTGGGAATTTTATTTTCTTGTTATGATGATTTTCAACTTCACTCTGAAATTCTTTGAACTTTTCAAACATTTCAGACTTATGTTTCATTAAGTAGATATACCCATATCTGCTTAAGTCATCTGTGAAGGTGAGAAAATAACGATATCCACCACGAGCCTCAATATTCATCGGACCACATACATCTGTATGTATGATTTCCAACAAATCTGTTGCTCTCTCCATAGTACCGGAGAACGGTGTTTTTGTCATCTTACCCATAAGGCACGGTTCGCAAGTATCAAGCGATTCATAATCAAGTGGTTCCAAAAGTCCATCAGTATGGAGTTTCTTCATGCGCTTTACACCGATATGACCCAAACGGCAGTGCCACAAATAAGTTGCACTATCATTATCAACTCTGCATCTTTTGGCTTCAACATTATGAATATGTGTCACTACTATCGAGATTTCATAAGAATAGACCACTCTTTAAGGGTGCATGACCATAAAAGATATTACTCATATAAATAGAACAACCATTATTCTCTGATTTAAATGAATAACCGTCTCGCATCAAACAAGATCCAGATATAATGTTCATGCTTAACGTTGGCACCAAATAACAATTATTTAGGTCTAATACTAATCCCGAAGGTAGATGTAGAGGTAGCGTGCCGACCGCGATCACATCGACTTTGGAACCATTTCCCACGCGCATCGTCACCTCGTCCTTAGCCAATCTTGGCTTAATCCGTAGTCCCTGTTTCGAGTTGCAAATGTTAGCAACAGAACCAGTATCAAATACCTAGGTGCTACTGCGAGCATTAGTAAGGTACACATCAATAACATGTATATCACATATACCTTTGTTCACCTTGCCATCCTTCTTATCCGCCAAATACTTGGGGCAGTTCCGCTTCCAGTGACCAGTCTGCTTGCAGTAGAAGCACTCAGTTTCAGGCTTAGGTCCAGGTTTGGGTTTCTTCTCTTGAGTAGCAACTTGCTTGCTGTTCTTTTTGAAGTTCCCCTTCTTCTTCCCTTTGCCCTTTTTCTTGAAACTAGTGGTCTTGTTGACCATCAACACTTGATGCTCCTTCTTGATTTCTACCTCCGCAGCTTTCAACATTGCGAAGAGCTCGGAAATAGTCTTATTCATCCCTTGCATATTATAGTTCATCATGAAGCTCTTGTAGCTTGATGGCAGTGATTGGAGAATTCTGTCAATGACGCAATCATCTGGAATATTAACTCCCAATTGAATCAAGTGATTATTATACCCAGACATTTTGAGTATATGTTCACTGACAGAACTGTTCTCCTCCATCTTGCAGCTATAGAACTTATTGGAGACTTTGTATCTCTCAATCCGGGCATTTGCTTGAAATATTAACTTCAACTCCTGGAACATCTCATATGCTCCATGACATTCAAAACGTCGTTGAAGTCCCGATTCTAAGCCGTAAAGCATGGCACACTGAACTATCAAGTAGTCATCAACTTTGCTCTGCCAGACGTTCATAACATCTGGTGTTGCTCCAGCAGCAGGCCTGGCACCCAGCGGTGCTTCCAGGATGTAATTCTTCTGTGCAGCAATGAGGATAATCCTCAAGTTACGGACCCAGTCCGTGTAATTGCTACCATCATCTTTCAACTTTGCTTTCTCAAGGAACGCATTAAAATTCAACAGAACAACAGCACGGGCCATCTATCTACAATCAAACATAAACAAGCAAGATACTATCAGGTACTAAGTTCATGGTAAATTTAGGTTCAATTAATCATATTACTAAAGAACTCCCACTTAGATAGACATCCCTCTAATCCTCTAAGTGATTACGTGATCCAAATCAATTAAACCATGTCCGATCATCACGTGAGATGGAGTAGTTTCATTGGTGAACATCACTATGTTGATCATATCTACTATATGATTCACGCTCGACCTTTCGGTCTCCGTGTTCCGATGCCATATTTGTATATGCTTGGCTCGTCAAGTATAACCTGAGTATTCTGCGTGTGCAACTGTTTTGCACCCGTTGTATTTGAACGTAGAGCCTATCACACCCGATCATCACGTGGTGTCCCAGCACGAAGAACTTTCGCAACGGTGCATACTCAGGGAGAACACTTCTTGATAATTAGTGAGAGATCATCTTAAAATGCTACCGTCAATCAAAGCAAGATAAGATGCATAAAAGATAAACATCACATGCAATCAATATAAGTGATATGATATGGCCATCATCATCTTGTGCTTGTGATCTCCATCTTCGAAGCACCGTTGTGATCACCATCGTCACCGGTGCGACACCTTGATCACCATCGTAGCATCGTTGTCGTCCCGCCAATCTTATGCTTCCACGACTATCGCTACCGCTTAGTGATAAAGTAAAGCATTACAGCGCAATTGCATTGCATACAATAAAGCGACAACCATATGGCTCCTGCCAGTTGCTGATAACTTGGTTACAAAACATGATCATCGCATACAATAAAATTTTAGCATCATGTCTTGACCATATCACATCACAACATGCCCTGCAAAAACAAGTTAGACGTCCTCTACTTTATTGTTGCAAGTTTTACGTGGCTGCTATGGGCTTAAGCAAGAACCAATCTTACCTACGCATCAAAACCACAACGATAGTTTGTCAAGTTGGTGCTGTTTTAACCTTCACAAGGACCGGGCGTAGCCACACTCGGTTCAACTAAAGTTGGAGAAACTGTCACCCGCTAGCCACCTTTGTGCAAAGCACGTCGGGAGAACCGGTCTCGCGTAAGCGTACGCGTAATGTCGGTCCGGGCCGCTTCGTCCAACAATACCGCCGAACCAAAGTATGACATGCTGGTAAGCAGTATGACTTATATCGCCCACAACTCACTTGTGTTCTACTCGTGCATATAACATCAACACATAAAACCTAGGCTCGGATGCCACTGTTGGGGAACGTAGTAATTTCAAAAAAATTCCTACGCACACGCAAGATCATGGTGATGCATAGCAACGAGAGGGGAGAGTGTGATCTACGTACCCTTGTAGACCGACAGCGGAAGCGTTAGCACAACGCGGTTGATGTAGTCGTACGTCTTCACGGCCCGAACCGATCAAGCACCGAAACTACGGCACCTCCGAGTTTTAGCACACGTTCAGCTCGATGACGATCCCCGAACTCCGATCTAGCAAAGTGTTGGGGAAGAGTTCCGTCAGCACGACGGCGTGGTGACAATCTTGATATACTACCGTTGCAGGGCTTCGCCTAAGCACCGCTACAATATTATCGAGGATTATGGTGGAAGGGGGCACCGCACACGGCTAAGAATGTGATCATGTCGATCAACTTGTGTGTCTAGGGGTGCCCCCTGCCCCCGTATATAAAGGAGCAAGGGGAGGAGGCCGGCCGGCCCTATAGGCGCGCCAAGGAGGAGTCCTCCTCCTAGTAGGAGTAGGACTCCTACTAGGAGGGGGAAGGAAGTGGGGAGGGAGAAGGAAAGGGGGGCGCCGCCCCCCCTCTCCTAGTCCAATTCGGACCAGGGGGGAGGAGGCGCGCGGCCCACCCTGGCTGCCCTTCTCTCTCTCCACTAAGGCCCATATGGCCCATTACTTCTCCCGGTAGGGTTCCGGTAACCCTCCGGCTCTCCGGTTTTCTCCGAAATCATCCGGAACACTTTCGGTGTCCGGATATAGCCGTCCAATATATCAATCTTTATGTCTCGACCATTTCGAGACTCCTCGTTATGTCCGTGATCACATCCGGGACTCCGAACTAACTTCGGTACATCAAAACTCATAAACTCATAATATAACTGTCATCGAAACCTTAAGCGTGTGGACCCTATGGGTTCAAGAACAATGTAGACATGACCGAGACACGTCTCCGGTCAATAACCAATAGCGGAACCTGGATGCTCATATTGGCTCCTACATATTCTACGAAGATCTTTATCGGTCAGACCGCATAACAACATACGTTGTTCCCTTTGTCATCGGTATGTTACTTGCCCGAGATTCGATCGTCGGTATCTCAATACCTAGTTCAATCTCGTTACCGGCAAGTCTCTTTACTCGTTTCGTAATACATTATCTCACAACTAACTCATTAGTTGCAATGCTTGCAAGGCTTATGTGATGTGCATTACCGAGAGGGCCCGGAGATACCTCTCCGACAATCGGAGTGACAAATCCTAATCTCGAAATACGCCAACCCAACATGTACCTTTGGAGACACCTGTAGAGCTCCTTTATAATCACCCAGTTACGTTGTGACGTTTGGTAGCACACAAAGTGTTCCTCCGGCAAACAGGAGTTGCATAATCTCATAGTCATAGGAACATGTATAAGTCATGAAGAAAGCAATAGCAACACACTAAACGATCGGGTGCTAAGCTAATGGAATGGGTCATGTCAATCACATCATCCTCCTAATAATGTGATCCCATTAATCAAATGACAACACATGTCTATGGTTAGGAAACATAACCATCTTTGATTAACGAGCTAGTCAAGTAGAGGCATACTAGTGACGTTTAGTTCGTCTATGTATTCACACAAGTATTATGTTTCTGGATAATACAATTCTAGCATGAATAATAAACATTTATCATGATATAAGGAAATAAAATAATAACATTATTATTGCCTCTAGGGCATATTTCCTTCAGTCTCCCACTTGCACTAGAGTCAATAATCTAGATTACACAGTAATGATTCTAACACCCATGGAGCTTTGGTGCTGATCATGTTTTGCTCGTGGAAGAGGCTTAGTCAACGGGTCTGCAACATTCAGATCCGTATGTATCTTGCAAATCTCTATGTCTCCCACCTAGACTAGATCCCGGATGGAATTTAAGCGTCTCTTGATGTGCTTGGTTCTCTTGTGAAATCTGGATTCCTTTGCCAAGGCAATTGCACCAGTATTGTCACAAAAGATTTTCATTGGACCCGATGCACTAGGTATGACACCTAGATTGGATATGAACTCCTTCATCCAGACTCCTTCGTTTGCTGCTTCTGAAGCAGCTATGTACTCCGCTTCACATGTAGATCCCGCCACAATGCTTTGTTTAGAACTGCACCAACTGACAGCTCCACCGTTTAATGTAAACACGTATCCGGTTTGCGATTTAGAATCGTCCGGATCAGTGTCAAAGCTTGCATCAACGTAACCATTTACGATGAGCTCTTTGTCACCTCCATATATGAGAAACATATCCTTAGTCCTTTTCAGGTATTTCAGGATGTTCTTGACCGCTGTCTAGTGATCCACTCCTGGATTACTTTGGTACCTCCCTGCTAGACTTATAGCAAGACACACATCAGGTCTGGTACACAACATTGCATACATGATAGAGCCTATGGCTGAAGCATAGGGAACATCTTTCATTTTCTCTCTATCTTCTGCATTGGTCGGGCATTGAGTCTTACTCAATTTCACACCTTGTAACACAGGCAAGAATCCTTTCTTTGCTTGATCCATTTTGAACTTTTTCAAAACTTTGTCAAGGTATGTGCTTTCTAAAAGTCCAATTAAGTGTCTTGATCTGTCTCTATAGATCTTAATGCCCAATATGTAAGCAGCTTCACCGAGGTCTTTCATTGAAAAAAATCTTATTCAAGTATCCCTTTATGCTATCCAGAAATTCTATATCATTTCCGATTAGTAATATGTCATCTACATATAATATCAGAAATGCTACAGAGCTCCCACTCACTTTCTTGTAAATACAGGCTTCTCCAAAAGTCTGTACAAAACCAAATGCTTTGATCACACTATCAAAGCGTTTATTCCAACTCCGAGAGGCTTGCACCAGTCCATAAATGGATCGCTGGAGCTTGCACACTTTGTTAGCTCCCTTTGGATCGACAAAACCTTCCGGTTGCATCATATACAACTCTTCTTCCATAAATCCATTCAGGGATGCAGTTTTGACATCCATCTGCCAAATTTCATAATCATAAAATGCGGCAATTGCTAACATGATTCGGACAGACTTAAGCATCGCTACGGGTGAGAAGGTCTCATCGTAGTCAATCCCTTGAACTTGTCGAAAACCTTTTTCAACAAGTCGAGCTTTGTAGACAGTAACATTACCGTCAGCGCCAGTCTTCTTCTTAAAGATCCATTTATTCTCAATTTCTTGCCGATCATTGGGCAAGTCAACCAAAGTCCATACTTTGTTCTCATACATGGATCCCATCTCAGATTTCATGGCTTCAAGCCATTTTGCGGAATCTGGGCTCACCATCGCTTCTCCATAGTTCGTAGGTTCATCATGATCTAGTAGCATGACTTCCAGAACAAGATTACCATACCACTCTGGTGCGGATCTTACTCTGGTTGATCTACGAGGTTCAGTAGTATCTTGTTCTGAAGTTTCGTGATCATCATCATTAGCTTCCTCACTAATTGGTGTAGGTGTCACAGAAACTGGTTTCTGTGATGTACTACTTTCCAATAAGGGAGCAGGTATAGTTACCTCATCAAGTTCAACTTTCCTCCCACTCACTTCTTTCGAGAGAAACTCCTTCTCTAGAAAGTTTCCGAATTTAGCAACAAAAGTTTTGCCTTCGGATCTGTGATAGAAGGTGTATCCAATAGTTTCCCTTGGATATCCTATGAAGACACATTTCTCCGATTTGGGTTCGAGCTTATCAGGTTGAAGGTTTTTCACATAAGCATCGCAACCCCAAACTTTCAGAAACGACAACTTTGGTTTCTTGCCAAACCACAGTTCATAAGGCGTCGTTTCAACGGATTTTAATGGTGCCCTATTTAACGTGAATGCGGCCGTCTCTAGAGCATAACCCCAAAACGATAGCGGTAAATCAGTAAGAGACATCATAGATCGCACCATATCAAGTAAAGTACGATTACGACGTTCGGACACACCATTACGTTGTGGTGTTCCGGGTGGCGTGAGTTGCGAAACTATTCCGCATTGTTTCAAATGTACACCAAACTCGTAACTCAAATATTCTCCTCCACGATTAGATCGTGGGAATTTTATTTTCTTGTTACGATGATTTTCAACTTCACTCTGAAATTCTTTGAACTTTTCAAACATTTCAGACTTATGTTTCATTAAGTAGATATACCCATATCTGCTTAAGTCATCTGTGAAGGTGAGAAAATAACGATATCCACCACGAGCCTCAATATTCATCGGACCACATACATTTGTATGTATGATTTCCAACAAATCTGTTGCTCTCTCCATAGTACCGGAGAACGGTGTTTTTGTCATCTTACCCATAAGGCACGGTTCGCAAGTATCAAGCGATTCATAATCAAGTGGTTCCAAAAGTCCATCAGTATGGAGTTTCTTCATGCGCTTTACACCGATATGACCCAAACGGCAGTGCCACAAATAAGTTGCACTATCATTATCAACTCTGCATCTTTTGGCTTCAACATTATGAATATGTGTCACTACTATCGAGATTTCATAAGAATAGACCACTCTTTAAGGGTGCATGACCATAAAAGATATTACTCATATAAATAGAACAACCATTATTCTCTGATTTAAATGAATAACCGTCTCGCATCAAACAAGATCCAGATATAATGTTCATGCTTAACGTTGGCACCAAATAACAATTATTTAGGTCTAATACTAATCCCGAAGGTAGATGTAGAGGTAGCGTGCCGACCGCGATCACATCGACTTTGGAACCATTTCCCACGCGCATCGTCACCTCGTCCTTAGCCAATCTTGGCTTAATCCGTAGTCCCTGTTTCGAGTTGCAAATGTTAGCAACAGAACCAGTATCAAATACCTAGGTGCTACTGCGAGCATTAGTAAGGTACACATCAATAACATGTATATCACATATACCTTTGTTCACCTTGCCATCCTTCTTATCCGCCAAATACTTGGGGCAGTTCCGCTTCCAGTGACCAGTCTGCTTGCAGTAGAAGCACTCAGTTTCAGGCTTAGGTCCAGGTTTGGGTTTCTTCTCTTGAGTAGCAACTTGCTTGCTGTTCTTTTTGAAGTTCCCCTTCTTCTTCCCTTTGCCCTTTTTCTTGAAACTAGTGGTCTTGTTGACCATCAACACTTGATGCTCCTTCTTGATTTCTACCTCCGCAGCTTTCAACATTGCGAAGAGCTCGGAAATAGTCTTATTCATCCCTTGCATATTATAGTTCATCATGAAGCTCTTGTAGCTTGATGGCAGTGATTGGAGAATTCTGTCAATGACGCAATCATCTGGAATATTAACTCCCAATTGAATCAAGTGATTATTATACCCAGACATTTTGAGTATATGTTCACTGACAGAACTGTTCTCCTCCATCTTGCAGCTATAGAACTTATTGGAGACTTTGTATCTCTCAATCCGGGCATTTGCTTGAAATATTAACTTCAACTCCTGGAACATCTCATATGCTCCATGACATTTAAAACGTCGTTGAAGTCCCGATTCTAAGCCGTAAAGCATGGCACACTGAACTATCAAGTAGTCATCAACTTTGCTCTGCCAGACGTTCATAACATCTGGTGTTGCTCCAGCAGCAGGCCTGGCACCCAGCGGTGCTTCCAGGATGTAATTCTTCTGTGCAGCAATGAGGATAATCCTCAAGTTACGGACCCAGTCCGTGTAATTGCTACCATCATCTTTCAACTTTGCTTTCTCAAGGAACGCATTAAAATTCAACAGAACAACAGCACGGGCCATCTATCTACAATCAAACATAAACAAGCAAGATACTATCAGGTACTAAGTTCATGGTAAATTTAGGTTCAATTAATCATATTACTAAAGAACTCCCACTTAGATAGACATCCCTCTAATCCTCTAAGTGATTACGTGATCCAAATCAATTAAACCATGTCCGATCATCACGTGAGATGGAGTAGTTTCATTGGTGAACATCACTATGTTGATCATATCTACTATATGATTCACGCTCGACCTTTCGGTCTCCGTGTTCCGATGCCATATTTGTATATGCTTGGCTCGTCAAGTATAACCTGAGTATTCTGCGTGTGCAACTGTTTTGCACCCGTTGTATTTGAACGTAGAGCCTATCACACCCGATCATCACGTGGTGTCTCAGCACGAAGAACTTTCGCAACGGTGCATACTCAGGGAGAACACTTCTTGATAATTAGTGAGAGATCATCTTAAAATGCTACCGTCAATCAAAGCAAGATAAGATGCATAAAAGATAAACATCACATGCAATCAATATAAGTGATATGATATGGCCATCATCATCTTGTGCTTGTGATCTCCATCTTCGAAGCACCATTGTGATCACCATCGTCACCGGTGCGACACCTTGATCACCATCGTAGCATCGTTGTCGTCCCGCCAATCTTATGCTTCCACGACTATCGCTACCGCTTAGTGATAAAGTAAAGCATTACAGCGCAATTGCATTGCATACAATAAAGCGACAACCATATGGCTCCTGCTAGTTGCTGATAACTTGGTTACAAAACATGATCATCGCATACAATAAAATTTTAGCATCATGTCTTGACCATATCACATCACAACATGCCCTGCAAAAACAAGTTAGACGTCCTCTACTTTATTGTTGCAAGTTTTACGTGGCTACTATGGGCTTAAGCAAGAACCAATCTTACCTACGCATCAAAACCACAACGATAGTTTGTCAAGTTGGTGCTGTTTTAACCTTCACAAGGACCGGGCGTAGCCACCCTCGGTTCAACTAAAGTTGGAGAAACTGTCACCCGCTAGCCACCTTTGTGCAAAGCACGTCGGGAGAACCGGTCTCGCGTAAGCGTACGCGTAATGTCGGTCCGGGCCGCTTCGTCCAACAATACCGCCGAACCAAAGTATGACATGCTGGTAAGCAGTATGACTTATATTGCCACAACTCACTTGTGTTCTACTCGTGCATATAACATCAACACATAAAACCTAGGCTCGGATGCCACTGTTGGGGAACGTAGTAATTTCAAAAAAATTCCTACGCACACACAAGATCATGGTGATGCATAGCAACGAGAGGGGAGAGTGTGATCTACGTACCCTTGTAGACCGACAGCGGAAGCGTTAGCACAACGTGGTTGATGTAGTCGTACGTCTTCACAGCCTGACCGATCAAGCACCGAAACTACGGCACCTCCGAGTTTTAGCACACGTTCAGCTCGATGACGATCCCCGAACTCCGATCCAGCAAAGTGTTGGGGAAGAGTTCTGTCAGCACGACGACGTGGTGACAATCTTGATATACTACCGTTGCAGGGCTTCGCCTAAGCACCGCTACAATATTATCGAGGATTATGGTGGAAGGGGGCACCGCACACGGCTAAGAATATGATCACGTCGATCAACTTGTGTGTCTAGGGGTGCCCCTGCCCCCGTATATAAAGGAGCAAGGGGAGGAGGCCGGCCGGCCCTATAGGCGCGCCAAGGAGGAGTCCTCCTCCTAGTAGGAGTAGGACTCCTACTAGGAGGGGGAAGGAAGTGGGGAGGGAGAAGGAAAGGGGGGCGCCGCCCCCCCTCTCCTAGTCCAATTCGGACCAGGGGAGGAGGCGCGCGGCCCACCCTGGCTGCCCTTCTCTCTCTCCACTAAGGCCCATATGGCCCATTACTTCTCCCGGTAGGGTTCCGGTAACCCTCCGGCTCTCCGGTTTTCTTCGAAATCACCCGGAACACTTCCGGTGTCCGAATATAGCCGTCCAATATATCAATCTTTATGTCTCGACCATTTTGAGACTCCTCGTTATGTCCGTGATCACATCCGGGAGTCCGAACTAACTTCAGTACATCAAAACTCATAAACTCATAATATAACTGTCATCGAAACCTTAAGCGTGCGGACCCTACGGGTTCGAGAACAATGTAGACATGACCGAGACACGTCTCCGGTCAATAACCAATAGCGGAACCTGGATGCTCATATTGGCTCCTACATATTCTACGAAGATCTTTATCGGTCAGACCGCATAACAACATACGTTGTTCCCTTTGTCATCGGTATGTTACTTGCCCGAGATTCGATCGTCGGTATCTCAATACCTAGTTCAATCTCGTTACCGGCAAGTCTCTTTACTCGTTTCGTAATACATTATCTCGCAACTAACTCATTAGTTGCAATGCTTGCAAGGCTTATGTGATGTGCATTACCGAGAGGGCCCAGAGATACCTCTCCGGCAATCGGAGTGACAAATCCTAATCTCGAAATACGCCAACCCAACATGTACCTTTGGAGACACCTGTAGAGCTCCTATATAATCACCCAGTTACGTTGTGACGTTTGGTAGCACACAAAGTGTTCCTCCGGCAAACAGGAGTTGCATAATCTCATAGTCATAGGAACATGTATAAGTCATGAAGAAAGCAATAGCAACACACTAAACGATCGGGTGCTAAGCTAATGTTATGGGTCATGTCAATCACATCATTCTCCTAATAATGTGATCCCGTTAATCAAATGACAACACATGTCTATGGTTAGGAAACATAACCATCTTTGATTAACGAGCTAGTCAAGTAGAGGCATACTAGTGACGTTTAGTTCGTCTATGTATTCACACAAGTATTATGTTTCTGGATAATACAATTCTAGCATGGATAATAAACATTTATCATGATATAAGGAAATAAAATAATAACATTATTATTGCCTCTAGGGCATATTTCCTTCAGAAGGGCCCCGCCACCGCCGACGCCGGTGGGCTTCACCCGCCGGGAGAGTGACTTTCTTCCACAATGCAAAAATTTTGGCACCTGGAGGGGGGACTGTGAATTCCAATTTTACCCCCGATTTCAATATTTTTGGCACTAATTACCCTATTTAGCGGGATTTCATCCATTTTATCCCATTTTGCAAAAGTTCGGACACAATTTACTCTGTTTAAAATTTTGTGAGCGTTATGATGGGCAGGTCCCAATTGTAGGGTTCACGTGGCATTGCCACATCGACGGTTTTTATCTGTCTATTTCTCTCCCGCGGCGCCGGTGAGTGGATCGACAACAGGTGGCTCGGACGCGAGGCCACCGCGGCATCCGTTGCCCGCCACCTCCGGCGTTCCTAGTGTCCCCCCGCTTCTCCGGTTGAAGCCACAACGTGCGTCGTCGCCGTCCTTACCTACCAAGACCACCCGCCGTTCATTCCTGTGGAGCATGAGTAGCAACAGCAGCTCGGTGCGGGTGACGATTCAAGACTGGATTAGCGGCATGTCCATGCCACCGCGATGATTCAGCGCTCCACAGTTGCGCCATCTAGATGCCCACCCACGACGGTGGCGCCGGCTTCCACCTGGTGCACCAGTCCTGAGGGGCAAGGGGCCCGTCGGCGTCACGCTGGGCTCGCATGCCCCAATCTCCGCGGGAGGACAGCGTGCCGGCGTGCGACGTCGCCAGGGATCTAGGCATCTCGTCGCCACGGAGCTAAGCGTCTCGTGCCATATGTTCTGAAACTCGCCGTGGATGCTCCTGTCGAATCTGCGTGTCTCGAGCACCCCCTGCACCCATCCTAGGTCGCCCCTGCGCCATCCAAGGGCGCCCTCGACCTCCCTGTCTGCGAGACCGCGACGAAGACGACGTCGGCGCGGCGGTGCCGCACCACGCCGGCAAAGGCGGTGGTCTAGGTGTGGCTCTGGATCGGGGCAGTCTAGGGGCGGTGGCGCAAGCTCCATGGGTCGGGCTATCTCCTTCACCTGCGTTGACCCTCTATGTTTTTGTCTATGTGTCGCATGTTTTCTGCCAACTCAACCTAACGGGTGGGTCCAGTTGATTAGTGACATCCACGAAGTACTTAGAGCAACTTCAATGGGACAACCCATTTCATCCGCGGCCATTCGTTTGGGTCGGCGCAGACACAAAAGCTGGCCCAACGCGCCGACCCAAACGGACGCGCGTCCGCTTTCGTCTGCCTGCCGACCCATTCCCGGCCCATTTTTGAGTCTGATTTGCGTCGGCGCGGACATAAGACGGATGGGGCGCGCGCTCGCCCTCTTTCCTCACCGGGCCCGCTGGTCGGTGGCACATTGAATTCACACCCTCGCCCGCCTGCTACGTCGCCGCCGCCACCGATCATTTTTTTAGTTAAAAATGGATACATAGATAATTGTAGCGTACACAAATAAAAAGAAAAGACCACTACTCGTCGATTTCTGACTCCGACTCGGTAATGTCTTCCTCCGATGTCTGAATGTAGGCGTCAACATACGCCTCGTCTTCAAGGTCCCAACCCGCCGTTTCTCGTAGCTTCAATTTCAATTGAGCTACCTGCTTCCGCGAACGCTTGTCCTCTCGATAGGCGGCTCGCTCCCTCCTCCTCGCGTCCCTCTCCGATCTCAATTGCTTGTAGAACTAGTGCTCGTCGATGATGTCCTGCGGGAAGCCTCCGCGCCACACCACCAAGGCTTCCACGTCCTTCTCTACGATGGCGAGGCGACGCTGCCGCCTCCGGTGGACACGACGATCCTCGTCGGTGAAAAGCCGCGGGAGAGGCGGCAGATCCTGCGCCCGCTGGCTCGACACGTTGGGAAAATTCATATCCCGACGAGGCCTTAGGAGGCGCCACGCCGCCGCGTCGTGCGCGCGGGCTGCCTCCTCTGCGGTGTCGAAGGTGCCGAGGACGAGACGTTTCTCGCGAAACCAGATCTCGGCGGAGAAGCCGCCGGAGCGGCGCTCGTGGACTCCACGAAAATCCGAAGCGTCCAGGCGGCGGATCGACATGATGGCGTAGAGGCGGCGAGAGTGGGGCGGCCGACGGAATGTGGAGGGAGCGCCTTCTTTATAGTGAGCGTCGGCCTCGGCGCGCGCGCGAACTTTTCCCGCGCGCTGGAGCGCCAAAACCAGCGCGCGCTAGGCCGCTTTCCCCGCGCGTGCGAACCTTTTCCACGTGCTGGAGCGCCAAAACCAGGGCGATGGCATGATGTTAAACACGAGCTGTCATGAAATGGGTCGGCCTATTGGGCGCACTGCCGACCCAAAACTAAAAGAGGGCGGACGGCGGGCGGACGACCGACCCAAACGGACAAAAAGCGGACAAAAACGCCGTCCGTTTGGGTCGGCCCGTTGGAGTTGCTCTTAGTATTTACTATCAGTGTGCGGTCAAAAAAAATATTTATTTACTCTCATTGGTTTTTGTCACTGTCATTTCGTCGGTGCGGTGCAAAATGTCACGTTTTGTAAAGTGGTGATTTTCTGAGAGCTATGACGTGAAAGTGGTGGTTTTATGCATTTTACTCTACTATTGTCATCTCCCCCACTCTGCTCTACTCCTCTCTCAATTCCATTCCTAACAGCTGCTGCAACCAGCAACCGGATCCAAATTGATGAATCATCTAGATTCCTTACTTTCCATGTAGACTGGAGTTCGCAACTTCCTCATAAGGCTACAGCCTTTACCGAAAAAGGGTTTCCCCCGCTTTGTATACAAAGCAACCAACCGAACCATCCAACGATAGATGCTGGGGCGGAAACAGCACAGTCACGCCCAAAAGAAAAGAAAGAGAAAATACAAGAGAAACAAACGCCGACAACGGCGGATCGACAAAGAAACGAAGAAGCCTCGTGGCTGCTGCGCCCACCGGAGATCTCCCACCAGACTCCGAGCCTCCGAAGCACCTGTACCAATCAACACCTCCAAGAAGGAACGCGACGAAGACGACGCTGCTGCCAAGGGTTTCCCCCGGTACGGTGAGGGGAGAGGAAGGGTAGCTCCGACGCCCTCCAGGAAGGTCTGGCGGCACCCACAAGCCCCACCGCGTCGATGTCGGCCAGGCCAACAGAGATTTCTCCCGATCCCAACCTCCACCTCAGGCACTCCGAAGCTCGCCGCCAAACAGACCCTCACCCTGCGCCAGCCCGGACACGAATCGTTCAACGCTGTCTCACCACGGCACCGTGAAGCATGGTCGGCACGATGAAGAAGAGGAGCCGGGACCAGGCAACAGCACCATCGGCACGCGGGAGGGCCCCACCTCCACCGCCGAAGACGGTAGCTGACCGGACGCAATGGCAGGAACACACCAGGCCCGTGGCCGCACAGGCCCGGCCGGGAACGCAGAGGCCCGTAAAGTTCCCGCCTTCGCGCTGCAGCCGGCACGCCGTCGGCTCCGCCGCCCCTGTCCAAGCCGCTCCCCTTCCTCCCCACACCGAAAGCCGCCAAGGGAGGCACCACCAACACGCTCACCGCCGGCCACCATCACCAGGTCGCCGGACCGCCACCGGCCGAGCCGCACCACCGCCGCACGCCCACGACGGAGAGGAACCACCGCAGCCGCCGGCAGCCCGAAGCCGGACCCCAGCCGCCGCCCACGCCGCCCGCGGCCCTCGCCGCCTGCCGGGCGGAACCGGCCGCCGCGGCGAGGCGCTTCCACCGCGCAGCCGGCCACGCTGCACCACGCGCCGCCGGAGGGCCGCGCGCCGCCGCGCCGCGGCGCCCCGCGCCCGCGCCGCGCCCGCCCGCGAAGGAGGGACCCGCGTCGCCCCCAACGCGCGGAGGAGGAAGAGCAGGGCCCCGCCGCCGCCGGCGCCGGTCAGGCGAGCCCGGCCGTGCCCCCT
>NC_041390.1:551924102-551937815 GCF_002162155.2 Triticum dicoccoides
GGAGGGACCCGCGTCGCCCCCAACGCGTGGAGGAGGAAGAGCAGGGCCCCGCCGCCGCCGGCGCCGGTCAGGCGAGCCCGGCCGTGCCCCCTGGCGGCGGCGAGGGAGGAAGGAGGAGGAGGGGAGACCGGAGGCGGCGGGATCTGGGCGCCCGCCCCGGCCGCCTCGCGGGTGGCGGCGCGGGCGGGAGGGGGGATAGTACCAGGATTCAGGCAGCTACAAGTTTTAGTGCAAAAGCAGCTACAGGAGTGCCATAGTTGTGCAGCTAGTAACTGAATTGTCCAAATCATGCGCGCTAGCTAGTAGAAACATTGCAATAGTTGGTACTAATGTTTTGCTTGCCACATCGCTAATAGCTAGTTCTATCAGCTTAACTGCCTTCTGAATAACTTAACAGTATTGATTCGTATCAGCGACATATCACAAGAATCACCTTTTATCTCGACAATGAAAGTACGAACTTTTGACAAGCAGGGAGGAATGCAGGGAACTTGGAAACTACAACACTTCCAAAACGTCTTGAAATGAGACTAAGCATGTAGTGAAAAAATGACACCAAATGAAGCAGTGGGAACGATCGCATCTCCTAGCTCAACTCCTATTCTTTTTTTTATTCCGACAAAGGGTGTTTTTATTGACTCACGGCGTAGCATCGAGGGATATAATCATAATGAGTGCACACCCGACTCCTGCATAATTAGGATGCACACAGTCTAACACAACACACACGCACGCACGCACGCGCGCGCGCGCGCACACACACACACAAGCAGGGGCGGAGCTCCCGGTAGGGCGAGGTTGGGCGCTCGCCCTACCTTGATTTTGGGCGAATCAGTTACGTATATACAGGCTAATCGATCGCTAAAAAAATAAAGCCGGTTCAGAATCACCGTGAAACATTTTTGGGCCGTGATGGACCGTTGCACCCACCTGGAGAACATGCTTATTGGGTTCGTAGCAACTACGCCATGAATACATTTTTCAGAAGTCCAAGGCAATAAGAAGAACAATTGATGATGTAGAACTGTGACGAACCGCGGCAACAAACATTTGACAACACAAGGACTACGAGAAAGGTTCTTCAAAAAACGACGCCTTCAGAAGGGAACGACGTATAAGCGTCGCCTTCGCCGGATCCAACACCAAAGGCCAGATTATGGGTTTTCACTCTAGAGATTAAATCCGAGCAAACTCCAAGCAATGCCATCATCATGGTTACAGCACAAGAAAGCCGTCATTCCAGGTATAACCAACTAGGATCAGACCAAAGTTTTCACCCCTAAGCTCAAGACTGGGTACTCAAGAAGTACCACCCAATCGATGTCAAATTATGTTGTACCCTCCACTTGCCTCGATCCCAACTGCTATTCTTCTATGTGTTGTGTTCCTAGCAGGGAGGGATGCATGCATGATAGTGGAAGCACTAGCTGGAAATAAGCAGTAATGTTTTACTTAGCACATTGCTAATAGCTAGGTATATGAGGAGGTTAATTGTTTTCTAAAGGAAGTTGACAGTAGTGATTCAGTGACATCAGTGCCATTCCTAAAGAACAAACTCTTCCAAGTTTTCAAGAATGAAAGAATGAACTTTGATATGTGGGATGCAGGGGAGTTGAGAAACAACTCTTTGCCCTAGAGACATTACTTTGAGAATCATGAAAGATGTACACTGATATGAATATGACATGCAATGTCAGTTCTTCGGAGTGAATGGGCGAATGAAGAAAGTGCTGCCTCTCCCATTAGCATAACATATGCAAATTTTGCGATTAAAGAAATATGTTCTATATATTCTTCTCCCACGTCTATAAAACATGTTGTTTCTTCTCCCAAGCCGTGTTAGGAGGACGAGCCGGCTTGGTCAGGTGGCGGAAGGAAGGATTTGGGCGCGTTCTGGACTTATGAAAGGAAACGTCGACTTCGTGCTTGCGGGTTTAGTGAGGTGGATTAGTAGGGAGGAGTAGTCTAATGTGTACTAGGTGGAATGGTGTTGTACATATGTGTGAGAAATCACCACACTTGTAATTGATTGGTGGAGGCTTTCTATGCCTTTCCTTCTTTAATACTATATGATATGCACACTCGTGCATATTCGAGAAAAAAAATACATAACTTTTTTTTTACCCCGGCTACCTTCCTAATGAAAAGGCAAAGCTCTTTGCTTAAGAAAAAAGCTGCACCTTCCAGCCTTGTAGATGGGGTCCAGGAGACCACAAACCATGTGACCATGTATCATCTCGCAATAATAGTGTACTGTGCACAGTGCAACAGTGGTCGAATGATCAATAATATTTAAACCGACAAGACAACGATTACTTTTTCCACAGAATGGGAACATGACAAGTGCAACAGATGCATTGGAATGATGTGTCTGGTAGACCTTATGTTTCGACAGGTACGATGATCCAGCTGGTTAGGGGTCGCTGTCTACAGTGGCCACATGCATGAATCAACCAGGCTTTCATTTTTCGGAACTACTGAGCAGCCGACACCCACTGGCCGAACATTGGACGATGCTTTGATCCAGCGGTCGGCCTCCTCTTTGTGACATGCATGTACGGTCAGATCAGTAGCATCGTCCAGACATCGGTTGCACACCGTCGTGTGTATAGCAGCGCTCTTCATTTTTCGGCAATAATAAGTAGGATCACATGGCCGGAGCAGGAAAAGAGTCAAGGAGAATGTGATGGGCTGATGGCCATCATCTGATTCTTTTTTTGAGGGAAGCCATCATGTGAAATGGGATGAAGAAATGCACAAACAAATATGGTGGCAGCCGTGAAGAACCATGGAGGTGAGCCTTTGATTTGAGGCAGGCGTTTTTGGTGTGTTGCTTGGCGCAGTCAAATTTTCTTGTATCTTCCTTTTTGGAAGATAAAAACATCCAAAGCATTAGCGCATCATACTCAAGTACTCCCTCCGTTTTTAAATATTTGTCTTTTTATAGATTTCAACAAATGACTACATACGAATTAAAATGAGTGAATCTATACTCTAAAATATGTCTACATACATTTATATGTTTTAGTCCATTTAAAGAGCTCTTTTAGGGTGATTGGCGAGTTACAACTCGTAATTTCATGTAACTCCACCTCCAATTTTTACTGACCGTTAGATCTGGGAAATTAGTTAAAGAATTATTTTTTGGTCAAAAGGGTAGAATGGTAAAAAAAGTTCCTCCCATCCGTTCTGCAGGAGGATTAGCCCCCCGTCCCCACGCACATCGTTGTGTTTCTCGTCGCATAGCCGCCGCCGCCCTTTTCGCCGTTCCGATCGAGAGATCCCGCGGCGGCCCCGATCGAGGGCAAGCACCAGCGGCCCGCCTCCCTGGTTTCGATCTGCTCCTGCCACCAGGGTTCCGGGGATCCGCTGCGGCACGCCAGCCAGCCGAAGTCTCCCTTGCCCCCCACCCCCACCCCCCTTGCAGTGCCTCCCTCCGTCAAGCAGCCGGCGACGCCCATCAACGCCGGCGAGCAAAGACCTTTCCCTCCCCTCTGTATTTGCGCAGCCGGCCACCTTACGTAGTGCATCTGGGAATCCTTGATCCATAGCAGATTCTGAAATTTTAACTTGAGTCCAAAGTTGCAGCATGATTTAGTTTGCATGGTTCTGCACCTGCAGATTCTAGGTGATTTTTAAACTGTTTGTGTGATTCATTTTCACATTTAGTATCCCGTCGACAAAATTATTTGCTGCATTCTAGACTATGTCCAACTGAATTCAGTACAACGCTCTGAAATGTCTAGACTATGTTCAGTTATATTCAGATTTTGTTAAGCTATGTTCACTAAATTTAATCAATTCAAAATATGGTATACACTTTCTTTGTTCAGACCTTATCAGGCTGTCCAGTTTTGGGACAAAATATATTATCAATGAAATGCTGAACATATGTTGGAGTTGCCCAGGATGAAGAACGAAACTCACGCACACACATATGGTCAGCTCTATGCAGAGCACTCCTGCCACAGCCACTTCCAATGCGTACCATTACTGTCAACCGCATAGTCAGATTGCTCAATTGCTGTACATTCAATTGCCATGCAATGTGGCAGCAAACTGAATTTTCCATGACAAATTAGCATAGTCAGATTACTGAACAGCCAAGGCAGAGAAGACTGATGGTAGGCAGGGTGTGCTTGTCTGTACAAAAAACATCATAGATTTAATGAGTATGTGGGAGGTTGAAGATGATGTTCGATGAGTTCTTGGCTTTCATGAGTATGTAGTCATTTCTCCGGTTGTTGTAATTGAACACATGAATGTGTGTGTCTGCTTGTGTGCCGCTATTAGCCCCCTCCTATAATTCAGAGTTCTTTTACAACAAATCAGAGAAGGGTAGGTAATATTCTTTGCTTGTTTCATGAAATGTGCCTATGAAAATTTGCATCAATCCATAATGTGGTGAGATTCTAAGTAAAACGGTGGATTAATTGACATTACGAAGATGCTGAAGAGTTAAAAAAAGTATAAGAATTTAGTAAAACTGATCGATTAATTAATCATTCTTGTTGTTTTTGACTGATGCTCAGCTCATGTTGCTAATCATTCTTACTAGTTCTGAATGATGCAAATCATTTTAACATGCATCAGAAATCACCAACCAGTGGCATGGACTGTTGAGTGAGATAACACTGGTTTGGACTAGTGCAGCATATGCAATACAAAAATAGTAAAAGCCAGAATTTAGTATGCGGGCATCAAAGGAACCTTTCATCTAAAGATTGAGCAACAACTCAGAGTTGAAAGCCTATTATTGTAAACATAGTCTCACAATTGTCACTTGAATGAAGTGATTGTTGGTTCGGAAATAATATGAACACTACTTGGGATAATAATTCAGCTCTAAAGCTTGAAATTGTAGAAAAACCAAAAGCCTACAAAAGAGGCTCGTCACTGCTGCCGAAAAGCAATGCCTTCTTCGGATTGTTATCTGCAAGTTTCTTCCTTTTGGGCGATGACCCATATTCGCCCATGTTCCTCTCGCCGATATCCATGTACCCACACGAATATATGTCTTCCTCAGACATGTCCTGTCCAAAAGCATACAAAAGGTATTTAGATCAACATGCAAATGATGTGGCCATTTTTTGTATAATAAGTAGGAACTTGGCAATATAACCAACCTGTTCATACATGTCATCGTCGCTATCATATGAGAATTATGCATCATCTAAGAATGCACAATTCTTGACAATGTACAAATGACATTTCTTTAGCCCTTCTAAAGCATGCAACATTTCATGACGAGGAGTACTTGAAGTGCTATTGGTGGGACCGCCCAGCTGGCAACCATGTGAACATAGTTTTTGGTTCGGGATACACATACTGGTGATAGCCAAGTGTTGTCATGAGAATCGGCCTTACTCGTTGGGGACGGCTCGTGATGTTAGCATTTCCGGATGAACCTTTGTGCTAAAAGGGATCCAGGGATCAAATAGTGGTACTGGTAGTATCAGACGACTCGTGGTGTTAGTGATGTATCCGGAGGACCCGTAGTACTAGACGTGAAGAGCCATGGTCGTAGTACTACTTGTAGTGGATGGCCCACAACTACCGGCCTTACTCGTTCGGACTCAGCAATAATGGTAGTCCATGTCCGAATCACCGTTAACTACCGATAGTCGGGGTCCAGACGAGGAGTACTTGAAGTGCTATTGGTGGGACCGCCCAGCTGGCCACCATGTGAACATAGTTTTTGGTTCGGGATACACATACTGGTGATAGCCAACTGTTTTCATGAGAATCGGTCTTACTCATTGGGGATGGCTCGTGGTGTTAGCATCTCCGGATGACCCTTTGTGCTAAAAGGGGTCCAGGGATCAACAGTGGTACTGTTAGTATCAAATGACTCGTGGTGTTAGTGATGTATCCGGAGGACCCGTAGTACTAGACGTGAAGAGCCATGGTCATAGTACTACTTGTAGTGGATGGCCCACAACTATCGGCCTTACTTGTTCGGACTCAGCATTACGTAGTCCAAGTCCGAATCACCGATAACAACCGGTAGTCGGGGTCCAGACGAGGAGTACTTGAAGTGCTATTGGTGGGACCGCCCAGTTGGCCACCATGTGAACATAGTTTTTGGTTCGGGATACACATACTGGTGATAGCCAAGTGTTGTCATGAGAATCGGTCTTACTCGCTGGGGAAGGCTCGTGGTGTTAGCATTTTCGGATGACCCTTTGTGTTATTAGGGGTCTAGGGATCAACAGTGGTACTGGTAGTATCAGATGACTCGTGGTGTTAGTGATGTATATCCGAAGGACCCGTAGTACTAGACGTGAAGGGCCATGGTCGTAGTACTACTTGTAGTGGATGGCCCACAACTACCGGCCTTACTCGTTCGGACTTAGCATTAATGGTAGTCCAAGTCCGAATCACCGTTAACTACCGGCAGTCGGGGTCCAAACGAGGAGTACTTGAAGTGTTATTGGTGGGACCGCCCAGCTGGCCACCATGTGAACATGGTTTTTGGTTTGGGATACACATACTGGTGATAGCCAACTATTGTCATGAGAATCGGTCTTACTCATTGGGGATGGCTCGTGGTGTTAGCATCTCCGGATGACCCTTTGCGCTAAAAGGGATCCAGGGATCAACAGTGATACTGGTAGTATCAGATGACTCGTGGTGTTAGTGATGTATCCATAGGACCCGTAGTACTAGACGTGAAGAGCCATGGTCATAGTACTACTTGTAGTGGATGGCCCACAACTATCGGCCTTACTCGTTCGGACTCAGCATTACGTAGTCCAAGTCTGAATCGCCGATAACAACCGGTAGTCGGGGTCCAGACGAGGAGTACTTGAAGTGCTATTGGTGGGACAGCCCAACTGGCCACCATGTGAACATAGTTTTTGGTTCGAGATACACATACTGGTGATAGCCAAGTGTTGTCATGAGAATCGGTCTTACTCGTTGGGGACAGCTCGTGGTGTTAGCATTTCCGGATGACTTTTTGTGCTAAAAGGGGTCCAGGGCTCAAAAGTGGCACTAGTAGTATCAGATGACTTGTGGTGTTAGTGATGTATATTCGAAGGACCTGTAGTACCAAACGTGAAGAGCCAAAGAGATCGCTTAAGCCCGCACGCAGGCCAGAAACAGACGTGGCAGATACTTAAAAAAATACTTAAAGAAAAAAGAAACATACGTGCCAAAATAAACATACGTGCCATCCAATTTTTGGCTCGTAGATGGATTAACATTTATCACACGCGTATCTACCGGCCCTCCCAAAATCCACTCCCACCTCCCCCATTATCTACAACAGCCTCCGATCCAACTGGCCTATCCGGCTCGAACGCCGATTCCCCACTCATATTCCGGACGCCGTCCCACACGCGACCTTCTCCTCCAAGGCCAGTCCCATCAAACGCCGTCGCCCTGTTCACCGGCTGTATTGGAGCCGCCGTCGTCACCCATGGGAACGGAGCCGCCGGCGACCGCCCATCTGACCTGCGGAACACGACGTCAGTCCACACGTTGGATTTAAGGTGAGAATGCCCGCTCTTGTCATGAGTTAGAACTAAGGCAACATATGAGATGATTTAAAACGAAATAATGGATTCCGCCTATTCCGCGCATGAACCCATCATGAGATCTTATGGGGTTTTCTCTGAATTTTGCTCCGTCCACAGCATCGTGCTCCTACATGATTATGTTGGAACGGAGCCGCCGGCAACCACCCCACCCGGCCTGTGTGATACGACGGTACTGCTTCCTCTTCATCCACTCATCCTCTTCATGGTGAGAACGCCTGATCTTACACCTGTTAGTCAACAGTGAGGTCAACATAATCCAAACTCTATACAAATATCAAATGGCAGAATCATTCAGTACGTACCACGTATTATATTCACATAAACGAAAGTAGAGAAAATTGATCCAGTCTATCTTTGTGCATATTTTCCAGGAATGACTAGCTCTTCCTATAGTTCTGCACTAAGAGGCCATCTGCACTAAAACTGGTCTTGGAGGGCTAACACAGATGAAGTCAGTGTCTCTCTGGCGTTATATGTTGGTGCTACTAGCCAAGAGCTACATCAGCAAAAAGCAGAGTATTCACATTGCTGGTAAGGACATTCCTATAACTCCAACAGATGTGTATGAATTAATGGACCTTCCAAATATATAGGAAGAGCTGTAAACCTGTTAAGCGCTTATCAAACAGACGGAAGACTTAAGCTGAGTGGCCTTGATAAGAAAATTAAAGCCTCCAAAACTCCAGATGATCATTTCATCAGGCGCTTTGTTTTGTATGCTATTGGCACTATATTAGCACCCACGGTACAGGATTACGTCGACACCAAATATTTCGTCCTTGTACAAGACGTCGCAAGAATTCCCAATTTTAACTGGGGATGTTTCACACTGAACCATTTGTTGACATCCATCAATACTTTAAACTATATTGATCAAGTGAATCTATAAGGAAATCTAGCTTTGCTCCAAGTAAGTGCTACAACACTAGTTGTCATTCTACTATTATTTATATGAAGGGGTAAAATTGCTACTCAACCTAGGTTGTCCAAGCTGGAGGACGAAGTTGGAGACCTCAAAAAGGAACTCCAGGTAAGCGGATACTACAACATCAATTTTACCCATGACTTCCTATGTTTTCATCTATGCATTTCATGTTACAGGAATTAAGATCCAGGCAATGGCAAGTTCCCATCAACTCCTGGGTTTGACGCATGGAAAGCACGGACTTCTACTGGAACACCTAGTGCAAAACCCGTGGTGCAAAACAAGGAGTTGGACCAAGACTATTCCTGCGGGCGTACACTAAAATACTTAACTTCAACTTTACATCACAGTTATTCCTGCGGGGCGTACACACTCAAATACATGTTGACATGGGACGGAGATAAAATTACCGATGATTTCACACAGGTCTGCCTAACACTAAATTACATTTGCAATCATGCACTACCTATGCTTCACCGCTATCCCAACCTATGTGTCGCTATCTAATTCAGGCAAAAATACATATTTTCAGCTGGAAAATATGTTCAAGCTTGGTGCATTCGGATTGCAACAAGCTTCGGAAAAAATCATACAAGAATCCTATAACGGTAAGTTCTACACAATTAGCATTTCATGTCATGTAGTTCCTACCCTTCATGATTGAATGTAACGCACCACTATTTCCTCTACAGAAGGACGAGTACGAAGCCAGCATTCCATAGGAACGGAAAGGTGCAGACGACGACGTCACGATTGTCATCAACCCTGATGTTACAAACAAACCAGAGACATCCGGTGCCCCAAAGCGTAAACGTGGACGCCCGAGGAAGAATGCCCCTCCTAGTAATCCAGTGAAACAACAATTTGACACCATGTACCATTTTTTACTGACATAGACATGTCAGACAAGAGTTGGTACATTGTAGCTTGTGTTTTGCATCGAAACTAACGCGATACATGGAGCTAACAAATTTACAACTAATAAATCTAGGTCTAAGTCTATTGGGTAACAATACGGAAACAGACGTCCCATCTAGCTTTACTCTAACAGAGTTCTGCTTACTAACTAGACAACTAGCACAACAATGAGAACCAGGCAAGCAGCATAAGATCATCAAAGAACAAACGGATGCTAAACTTGCTCATTGGCAAAATAGGTTGTGCACGCAAACATGACAGAGATGACTAAAATAGGGGCCACACTTCTTTCCATATTTGTGCAGAATGATTATGGCTGAGGCATGATAATGCACTTGTAGCAACGCGTGCAAAGCGGGCAAGAAATTCATATAAAGTAGGCATTCTTCCAAATTGAGTCAATTCTGGTTTTCGAAGATATACTATACATAATTACTGTCCATTTTATACGGCGACATACATTGCCTAAATAATCAGAACTATGTTTGAGGCTCGGGTCATGTACGTCTTGAGCTCCCGATTCACCTTCTCCTCGTCCCACATGAACACCTGGATGTTCTGCACCCACTCGAAGTACCTCACCATCACTCCGCCGGAGTTGGCCATGATGTCCGCTAGGACCAGCACGCCCTTCTCTGCACCATGAACATGTACATTTCTCTACTATAAGTCAATGTGTGAAATGTGTTAACAAATGCAGCTTAGTTTTGTGGCAAAATGTTGGTGTTCTTGCCTCGTCGGCCTCGGGGTCTGTTGGGTGGTTAGCAGCCTCGATGATGTATTTGGCTTTGATGGCATCAACATTGTCCCTAGGAGAAGAAGAAAAACTGAAGATAAACGGTACAATTACAATAGGCAGGTATTGCAGATTTTCTTAACAAACCGAAGTGTCAGACTCGATTCGCAACTTCCATTAGAGATGTCTAGTCCATTCTGAGAAAGCTTTCCATGTTAATTAATGTGTGGACTGCTGATACATACTACGTACTAAATATGCAAGTTCAGAAGATGGTGCGTTCTGAATACTAAAGATAAATGTGGCCAGATAGAATAGTCAGGTTTTGCGAAAAATAGTCAGGTTTTGCAGATTTGCTTAATAAACCAAGGTTTCAGACATGACTATCAACTTCCGTTTTGCAGAGAACTAAAGCAATAGAACACTCACTATCAATGGAACGAAGTCGTCATTGCTGTCACAAATTCCTGTATTTTTCTGAGGAACATCAGCAGCGAACTCCTCATCCTACAATTGCCAAATTTTTATTATCGCGTCACGAGAAGTTCAAAATTAGTAAAGAAAAAAATGTATAGATAATATAGTCTAATAACATGGAGGATGCTATGTGGTCGCTGTGTACTTGTACTACTTGCTGCAGTACTAATGAGCCCTATAAGAAAATACATAAGCAGTTCATTTTCAGTTTGTCTGACGGTTCCACAAGGTAAGCGTGACCGAAGATTCAGAAAGAAAAGAGAGAAGGCAAATGAAATGGTTGAAAAAAAAGGAGTACTGAATTTGCCTCATAACAATCTCAGTACTTGAGCTTTCGCCCAATGCTCGATTCATCAACCGACCAACCAACCAACCAACTAACTAACTAACTGATAAAAGCGGCTTCCTATATTTATTCTTGTTGATGTATGAGAACATGCATTTGATACTCTGAATCCTGGAAGAATAGACATGCCTGAATGCAGACATATGAGATCAGATGGTTCCATGAAGGTTCTTGCCATCAGCTCAAAAGCACCACCATCATCATCAGCCGCCGCCGCCGCCGCCGCAGCAGCAGCGATGTGCCTACTGATGCTAATGACATCATCAAGCAAAGAGAGCCTTCGATGCGCCAATGACATCTTCTGCCCCATCTTGGCCTTGGCAGAATGGGGGGAATCACCCGCCGGCGTCCCTCCCTTTCCTTGGAAATTATTCAGGGAACAAAGGAAGAGTAATTGTTATGCGTGTCTACTAGTAGGTACTAGTAGAGGACCAAAAAGAAACACACATATAGTTTAGTAACGTAGAAAACAGATGCTTTCAGCACGTATTTGTACTGTCGCTGCAGTGCCAATGAGATCAACAGAGGGGGATGAAGGGGGGAGCAAGAGACGGTACGTATCATGTCCTCTGGCAGGATGAGCTGCACTCCGGCGGGGCCGGTGTCAACTGGGCGACCTCGACCAGCAGCGGCGACTGCAGTATAGTTAAGGTCGACGACTAGATGCAGGCGTTGGGAACGACCTACTCCGGGCGCGGCTGCTCCCCCTCCTCGGCGGCACGGGCGGACTAGACCTCTTCTTTGTGAGGCCGACGTCAGCAAGGGGACATGGTTGCGCGGGCCCGTGGAGATATCTCCCCCACGCGTGGAGCTCGTCCGGCGACGCCGCTGAAGATGCCCCCGCCACGACCACCCGCCTCCTCCACTGAAGATTCCGCCGCCGCTGAAGATGGACGCCGATCTGGTCGAGGACTCAGCTGTGAGGAGAGGAGCGGGGAGGATAAGACGCAGGAGAAGCGGCTGAGCCGGCGGTGCAGCGACCCGGGAGAGGAGGAGGCGAGCGGAGAGGGGATCGACACAACGGGGAACAAGCGTGCGGGGCTAGGTTTTCTTTTCCTTTTCTCCTAGCGCTGCACACTAAATTGGACGGATCTACCCTATTAGAAATTGATTAGCCCCACCATAATTTTGTAATGGTCCCACAAGTATTTGTAATTTCATGTAATTCTAGTATCGTAACTCCTGGTAACTCCTATTTCTCCACCGTTTGATCGCAGTGAATGGACGGCCCCTAAATTCGCCAATCACTGTAACAGTTGTACCATTTAAAATGTCTAGAAAGACAAATATTTAGAAACGAAGGGAGTATGATACATGCACTGAAATTCAACAGTCAAATTTTCTTGTAAGGAGCATCAATCAAGTTAGATAAACATTGCATTGCATCACACTCAATCAAAATCAAACCAAAGCCAAAAGGTTGGCATGAAAAATACTAAGGAAATACAAGAGCTTTTTGATTACTAAAATAGTGATCTAAATGCTTTTATATTTCTTTATAGAAGGACTTAAATCTAACGGTGAATCCCCGGAATGATTGGGTATCCCGCCACCAAACCAAGGGGCACATCACATGGACATGGGACGAGCGTTCGATCAAGGTAGTAGGTCCCGGCTGGCATCCATCAGTGCAATGGAGCATTCATTGACGCGGAGGACGTGTCGTTCGGTGGCCGGAGTAGGCTGCTGTTCACGGTGCAGTGCAGTGATAATACAGTTACAGGCACACGGCGGCCTGAGCCAGCCAAAGCCACCGGCCTGTGAGTTTATACATCTTTGCAAATTCTTCCTCGAGGTTACATCAACCAACTGAATTAGGATAAATGTCATAAAACAGGCTGCTACATCAAACGCATGAAATAAAAGCTTCCGCTTAAATCAGAGCAACTGAGAGAATAAAATTCACAGCTCTTTCTTAATTGTTTTTTATTACTTCTGCTACATGGACCCAAATGTTTTATCCTGGCTAGGACTCAACTATGTTCTTAAGAGCAACTCTAGCAGAGTCGTCATTTTTTTTCGAAAAGGGGGACTCCCCGGCCTCTGCATCAAAACGATGCATACAGCCAACTTATTAAAAAGATAGATAGGTTCAATAAGGTCTTATAGTCTCAAAACGAAAATAAAAGAGAGCTCACAAAGAGTCAAAAGGGCCAAAAACAAACTGGCCATGAAAAGCCACAACCGGCTGGCATAAGAGAGACAGGTAAACTAATTGCCTATCCTATTACATGACCGCCATCCAAACCGGTTGAAGATATCTCGTGCTACCATCTCGCAGCGGGTAGACCCAGTAACCAAACGCTCCCTGGCCTCCGTCGGAGTGAGTAGCGACCACATATGGAATAGAACCGTCACATGGCCCCTATCGGCATAATAACTGCCAATATGACTATTTTTTTGTGAAAATGACACTACCTGAGTTGTCGCCTCCTTCACTCCCATCTCCTCCTTCCTCAGCGACAATGCCGCCCCGCCGAAATGCAGCCTACTGCACTCGTAGAAAACAGGGCTTTGGTCACAGCTCAATATACACATTAGTCCCGGTTGCGTTACGAACCGGGACTAATGTGAGCATTAGTCCCGGTTCAAATGAGACCTTTAGTCCCGGTTAGAGACACGAACCGGGACTAAAGGGTGCGATGCCCTTTAGTCCCTGTTCGTGTCTCAAATCGGAACTAATGATTAGACCTTTAGTCCCGGTTAGAGACACGAACCGGGACTAAAGGGTGCGATGCCCTTTAGTCCCGGTTCGTGTCTCAAACTC
>NC_041390.1:551938273-551952341 GCF_002162155.2 Triticum dicoccoides
GTATCGCCATTTCAGTTTTGAAAAAAAAAGAAAATGATAAATACTTAAAAAAAATAAAATCCTTCAAGATGTAGTTATATTACTACATCTACTAGTTAGGAAAATAAAAAACTTAAATTTGAACATGTTTTATAAAAAAGTGTTATGAAAAAGTAACACGGCTATAAATTTTGCATACGATGTCGGAATAAACGTATAATATATCAAAATGTTCAGCACAAAAATCCGCATTCGATTTTGACCGCCATAGGCCGTTTTGCAAATTTTTAGAATCCTCAAATTCTAAAAGGCAAAAAAGTTATGCTCAAATTTCAGTTTTTTTGAATTTTGGTTAAATTTGGTCAAACTATGGTCAAACTACTTGTTCAAGAAGTATTAGTGTTACTAAATAATTATTCAAGAATATTAGTGTTACTAAATAATTATTTCAGTTTTTTTGAATTTTGGTCAAATCTGGTCAAATTGTGGTTAAACAATGGTCAAACTACTTATTCAACAAATATTAGTGTTACTAAATAATTATTGTTTTTTAGAATAATAGTTTCAAACTCAAATAGTGAAACGTGTGACTTTATGCTCAAGCTAAGCGTGAGATTAGAGATTAAATTGAGCAGTGATGAGGGGTGATTAAAGATTAAATTCTAAAATAATTCAGAAATTTGAAAAAAAAAATAAACAATCAAAAAATCGTAAAATTTTCTTTAGTCCCAGTTGCCAACTGGGACTAAAGGTGGAGCTCTAGACAGCGGCAACGTGGAGGGCCTTTAGTCCCGATTCTGGAATCAAGACTAAAGGGTCGGGACAAATGAGTCTTTTTCTACTAGTGCTGGCTGAATGCACCGGCGGAGCAGAATGTCTCATTGTAGACACCACCAAATCGTGGGGCGAACTCACCCCGCTATGCATTAGCCGCGAAATCCGTCGACTCCTCCTCCCACAGCAGTGAAGGGTCTGGCGTAGCAGGACCAGTGCATCCAATGAAGTTGGCGCCGACTGCGTGGGAGCCAGGCCCCTCTTTTTGAGTGAAGGAGGAGGAGGACATCACGCAAAAGCGAAGTTGGAGGAAGAGCCAGGAGTATATAGCCAAAAACTACCGCATTACAGGCTAAGTCAACAAAAAAAAAACTAGCATTCTTTTTTATGTTTCAAGATGCTACCACAAAATTGATGGGCTGTTCCAAAAAACTCAAATCACCACGTTGTTTAAAATTGATCTGATTATTATGACAGGCCGGACCCGCTTCTAACTAAACCGTCTGTTTTGACTTTTTATTTGACCGTCAACTGTTTCTTCTTCTTCTATATTCTCTCCCGAGAGCACCACGAAGGGCCGGCCACAAGGCCGAGGCTCCTGCAGCGGCAAGCAGTCGGCGGGGAGCAGCAGCAGCCTCGAGCTGCCGCAGCGGCGGGGAGCAGCAGCAGCAGTACGCAGCAGCGCCGGCGACCAGCAGCAGTGGAGGGGAGCAGCGCCGGAGAGGAGTAGCAGCACGCAGCAGCGGCAGCTTCAAGCCATGGCGACGGCTGACGGGTGCGATGCCCAGGAGCACAGGGCCCTGATTGCTTTTTTCGCAAAACTAGTAGGGACCTGATTGCTTTTTTTACAAAACGTACAGGGGCCAGATTGCTTTTAAAAAAAAACTTATAGTACTGGTTTGCTTTCTATTTTTTGTAGGACCGACATGTGGGCTCCACATGTCATGACGGTCAACCAACGATCCAATATAACGGTGACCTGACGAGTGAACCCCTTTATCATAAACGCGGTTAAAACTTAACATGTAATTTGTTGTCTAATTATAACGGTGATCCAATATAACGGTGACCTGACGAGTGCACACCACACCATCCACTGAAAGTTTAATACAGTTAGAACTCTGCTGATGAGGTACTATGATGAGTTTCAGTCACTGTTGTACCTGTGGCTGTTATGTGTGGTCGTCTGATCGTAATCAGCTATGCAACATCGATATCGATAGGTGTGTATTCGTATGGAGGCAATACAGATACATGAGACATCATTTTTAGTATAAGCTAGTATGATGGACATGACTTTGTGTTCTTCTTAAGGAATAATAAGTTATAGATAAAAGTGTAGAAGCGCAAAATGCGAGTGCGGCATTTCTGCTCTCGAGCCCATCTACACCCCCTAACAAAAAAAATCAAAATAAATACTAAATTTTTTTAAAAAATTCTAATTTTTTTGTGTGGTAGATAAGTTTATGCATGAGATGCGTTCCAAGTTTCAACTCATTTAGACATCTGAGCAACTCTCAGTAAAAAAAAAGATAAATTTGGGGTCTGTAAAAAAGTTTACAGTTCACGCACTGTTCTGATCCGATTTGATTTTTTGCTGAGAGCTGCTCAAATGTCCAAATAAGTTGAAATTTGAAGTGAACCTCACGCATACAATTATCTATCACACAAAAAATTGGATTTTTTAAGTATTTGTTTTGATTTTTTTCTGACCGGGTGCACATGAGTCTGGGCACCGAATTGGGTTTTCGAGCGCAAAATGTCCTTTTGTGATAATGTTGGAAAACTCTCCTTTAGTATCAAAAAATCTTTCTAAGCCCGGGCTCATCTGCACCCACCCGTGTTGAATAAAAAATTAAAACAAATACTAAAAAATTCAAATAATTCCAATTTTTTCTCCATGGTAGACAATTTTATGCGTGAGGTCCGTCCCAATTTGCAAATCATTTGGACAACTGAGCAACTCTTGGCAAAAAAAAGCAAATTCGGGATCTGTAAAATAGTTTACTGTTCATGTATTGTTTTGACCTGATTTGTCTTTTTTGTTGGGAGCTACTCAGATGTGCAAGTGAGCTAAAATTTCGAGTGACCCTCACGCAATAAGTTGTCTACCATAGGAAAAAAATTGGATTTTTTGAATTATTCTTGTATTTTTTGTGAATTTTTTCTGGACGGATACAGATGAGCCTGAGCACCGAATCGCTGCACACCTTCAGTATGAGCTTTAGCAAGCTATAGATATAGATACTATGACCACGGAAAATACACTTCGAACATGGTGGTAATTACACCTGGTTACGTATTTTATTTTTATAAAATTTAGAAAATGTCAAAATGTTCCAAAACTTTTTCCCAACAAACTTGAGATGTCGTTTCTGGCATACAAAAATATTCTACAACAAAATATTCTCTAGCAAAATACTGACAAAAATGACAAATATTATCTGATAATAGCATGAACAGTATGGCGTATATACCGACAAATTTGTTTTTCTACGTCCAGCTCAACATCAAAGCCATTTCTTCGCGAAAGTTTTTATACAAGTGCAACAACAAATCTGCTTTGTTCACAAAGTGTTTCAGATTTTTTTTTTCACTTTCGTACAAATTACTATTTTCGGGTGTAATTACACCCGAGAGCCATACGTCCCGTCCACTAACAATGTCTCATGTCCTTGACGTTCTATCTATATATAGAAGGAACCCTGAGGCATTGGACAAAAACAAGTAGTACAATGGCAACACAAGAAGATAACACACTGGGAATGGGAGGGGAGTGCGTGATAGGTGAGGAGAAGCATAACTCTAGCTGGATGGTGGATGTGGAGAAGATGCTGGAAGATGACAATAATCCAGACTCGAGGAGGATGGACGAAGAGCGATGGAGGGTGCAATCCATCTACCGGGTACCAGAGTGGCTCAAGGGCACCAACCCCAAGGCCTACCAGCCGCGGCTGGTGTCTTTGGGTCCCTTGCACCACTGCGACTCCAACCTGCTACCCATGGAGGGGCACAAGCGCCGCGCGTTGGTGCACCTGATTAAGCGGAGCAACAAGCAGCTTGAGGATTTCATCTCTGCCATCCATGACGTGGTGGAGGACCTTGAGGCAGCATACGGCAAGGACCTCCCTGTCAAATTGCGGAACAATAGACAGACCTTCGTCGAGGTGATGCTCACTGACGGCTGCTTCCTGCTAGACATGATGAGCGGCCCTTACTTGGATTACGAGATGCATGCATGATCACGTCTTCAGCATGCATGGCCCCATCATCCTGTCTGACATGCTGCCTCTACTTGTTCTCAAGAAGATCTTGGGTGTCCTGCATCCTGACTATCCGGTACTTCATTTCAACACAGTTCATTAGTTTCTAAACTTATATACTCTCTCTGTCTCTCAACGCCGTCTTCACACAGTTGCATTTCCTCCCATACGAATATCACTATATATCTAGCAATGCCAATGTACCTTGAACTGATGAAGTAATGAAATCTATGTTTGCAGGCAAATAATTTACATGAGGTTTGTTACTACTCCCTCTGTTCACTTATATAAGACGTTTTAGTAAATTCAGACAGTGTACTAAACAGTTCAAACTCAGCTGTCTGAAACGCCTTATAAAAACGAACGGAGGGAGTACTTAAGTTTCCAATCTAGAGTCTAAAAAATGGAAGTTAGACCATCCACATCCAGTGGTGATTTTTTTCTTTTGCAAGCAAATACTTACCGGATCCATCGGCTCGGTCATGTGGTTACTTCAGTCTGCTATCCTAAGGAGCGGGGGAACTGCATAAGGACATGATGATGTCTGTGAAAACAAAATTTATACTATGCTTTGATTTCTTTCTCGTTTACATATAACTGTGCCAAAATATTTTAACATTGCAAAATCGTACTAAAGAAGGAATTCACAACATCATGGCGAGTACCTTAACTTATGCATGATTTTTTATCCTTTAATTTTTCATATGACTATAGTGAATTGGTTTTTACTGACATGGCCCGCGTGCTAATCTGAGTCGTCGGATCTTCCCAAACTACTGCAGTAAAAACTAATTGTGTATGTACAAGCGTTGTTAGGGCATTAACAGTAGCTGGTTTGACTGCAGGAGGATGAAATGGATTTATATATAAACCTCATGGTGCTGGAATATCTAGAACGGGCGCCTGAAGGACGTAACTTCGCAAAGATATCGCTGGGTCGCCACCCTCTTGAACTTTATCATGGAAGCCTCACCTACAATAACGGCGCCCATAGAGTTCACCCACCAGCGTACAAGTATGAAATGATACCCTCAGCGTTAGAAATCCACGAGGCTGGCATCAAATTCAAGAAGCGGGAGAGGGGCAACCTGCAGGACATTCGCTTCGAGCACGGCGTGCTGAGTATGCCAGTGATTGAAGTGGTTGACAACACCGAGAGCTTGTACCTCAACCTGATGGCGTTCGAGCGGCTGCATTTCGGTGTCGGCGATCTCGTAACGGCCTATGTAATCTTCATAGACAACATCATCGTCTCGGCCAAGGACGTGGCGATGCTGAGCTCCAATGAGGTCCTCAAGAATATGCTAGGCTGCGACAAGGAGGCGGCAAAGCTGTTCAACGGTACTCTATCAAGAGGGCAACTTCTGGGCCCATGCCCTGGTCTCCATAATGTGCAGTACGAGGTGAATGCCTACTGCAAGGAGTCCTGGCACAAGTGGCGGGGACGCAGCTCCTCTGACGTACGGCGCATTCGCTGACGTGTGGACCCGGACCCACGCGTCAGTGGCCCAACGTCAGGTGGCCGTACGTCAGGGGATCCGGCCCCAAGTGGCGGGCCACCCTAATACGTACCTACTTCCGAAATCCCTGGGCATTCATCTCCCTCGTAGCCGCTACCATTCTACTGATTGCCACCCTGTTGCAGACCACCTACACCGTCATGCCCAACAAGCTTTGAGAGTGCGATCTTAATTATAATATCACAGCGGAAAAATAGTTCATCCCTGTAGACTTTAGTGATCTCTAATGTCTATGTATGTGTTGAACAATATTTTCAGTTTGTTGCTGGTTTTGTTTAAGAGCGGTATGGATCATTCGTTATAACAATGGCTGTGTTGTGCGGGAGTTTACTCCTCTATTGTCTACATAAAGTGCATATGTATATTTGATCCTGTTGAGTTTAATTAGTTCCTGTCTTATTAGTCATACTCCTAACCTTTTGATGAGCTTACTAGAGATTACCCTATCTCATAGACTGTGACCAGAAGTCGGGCTCACATAGATGTGTTCCTTCAAAGAATGCTCACTAGGATATCATTTTACTTACACAAGTTTTGAAACACATTAAGACAAAAATTAGTCTGCCTTACATATTATAAGAGTATTACATCTCACAAGGACGAAAGTAGTTCATAAAGGAGACGGGCGGACAAAATATTTAAAAATCAGGATGAAGCTAGGCTCAAGATTATTCAGTTTCCATATGGCACATCAGCTAGCTTTCCATACGGCACATGAGCTAGTGACTGAATTGTCCAAATCACGCAGGCTATGGGAGGTATTGCGGATAATTCAGTCACTACCTCTACAAAAGCCTAATTGGTTTCGGAATGAGTTGAAACAATATGATTCTCACTCAGTGCCATATTGAAAGAACCAACTCCAAGAGACTGGAAATGAACAATTACTTAACATTATATGGCATGCAGAGCAGGGACGCAGGCAATCATCCCCTGGGCCAGAAGATGGAATCTGCATTCCCTTCCTTGCATGCATTCAGGTGAATTCCTAAATCCTAATTTGTTAGTTGATCATCTCCCCACTCAGCTCTTCTCTTCTTCTATAAATATCAACACAGCCAGATATCAAAACAGCATCTACAAACGACTGCATAAATCCAGTCCGCCCAAACACTCGACCGTACACGACTCAATCTGTCCCTCATTGCTATTATGTTCACATATTCTCCCTGCAGGTTACAACGTGCAGATATAATCACAAATAGCATCCTAGTCTCCATGCAGCTACAATATTAATTGTTTCCTCAATCACAAAAGCTTACTACTGCCACCAGTATAAGATACACGACACTCGTCTTTATCTGATATATGACAAAACAAATTGTAGCCTTTGTTTGGACCTTCCATTGCCATGAAGGACCTGTGTTGCATCCGCATAAAATTTGGTGTTACCAAGCTGAGGAGCAGGGTGAAGACCTATCAACAGGGCTGGGCTCACTAGTCTTTCTCGCACCTGCACACATTAAAATTTAAACTGGATGAGATACTGTATATGACTACGTAAGCATGCTTTTGTGTTTTTTTATCGCCTGTGCATAGCTTTATCGGTGTGCTTTTTGTGTGTGTGCGTTAATGTTGACTGTGTGCATCTTAGTTATGCAGAGGCTGGGTGTATGCTCATTATGTTTGTATTCTCTCGATGCTCCATTTTGAGCCAATAAAATCCACCCTTTGTCGAAAAATGTAAGCATGCATCCAGTTGAGTTGGTTTAAGCTTTGTATCAAGTTTTTTCACTACCATCAATCAGGCATATATCACAGCCAGCAATACCAACACATTCTTAAATATGTTTATCAATCAGCCTTGTTTCTTTCAAAATAATCTAACACATTCACGAAGAGATTAAATGATTTCTGAGTAGTATTCTCAAAAGTAAGAATGAGTTAACCATTCAATATTTGATTTTCCACTATTAGTCATTTCATATTTGGTTTGTCATCGCTCAAGGACGGAGATAGCCACACTGAATGATAACACACACAAAAAACAATGTACTTATGATGACATTCCTAAAAAAAAAGTGGTGATGACTTATGTTTGTCTATCTAGCTATATTAAATGAGAACATATACTAAACAGTATGACTATGATCGTCAATCTAGCATATGTATTCGAGCATTCACGGATGAAATATGAAAAAATTAGGTAACACCTACAGTATATTACCTAGCACATAGAAACTCTTGAAAGAATGACAGGCACTAATACGACGGTCTTCACAAAGTTTCCTTGATTGCAGTGAATTTAGTTGAACCATATAGACACCGTCCTTCGCATATAAAAATATTCAATCAGTATCCTCAATATATCCTAGTATAAATTTCAACCATACTAACCCTCCTTCAATCCGAGGAGGCAATGCAAGAATGTTATCTGTTTCAATGGTCTTCCACAGCACCTAGGTGGCAACACCAAGACAATTGGTCTTCCTCTGCCACATTTCAATGTTATGATCAGGGCGAGAGATCATGGCGAGACCAACTGTGCCATCCTCTGTCCGGATGATCTGTCGGCTGTAGGAATGATTCATACCGGGAGGCCCCTCCAGCACATCAAAGCTATGCCTTTCCAAATCAAAGGCAAGTATACCCTCCTTCACATACTTAAATGACCAATAAAGAACATTACCAACTAGGGTACTAATATAAGAGCCAAAACTATCTCGATATTCAACCTCTATTGAGATGAGATCGGCCTATGTGTCGGTCTCGGAAGAATAAACAGAGGCAAGAGGTCGACCATGTGTAGTGCGCGTAAGCAGCAAGACCATCTTAAAGAGGATGGAGTGGCAATCGCCGTGTACGTGGCCCCGGTCACGGGCAGCGCAGACCACCGCCCCGTGGACGTAGCCGCATTTGAACTCGGGTGGAATTGTCACATGGTGCTGATTACCGGTGATGGGGTCACACACGAGGACCTCGGTGCGCAACCGGTGTAAGATGAGGACAAGGCCGTGCCGGCACCCGAGCAGCCGGCCCGACAAGTCGCCGAGTGGCAGGTTGAGCTGCCCGTGAGGGATGCGGTCTGGAGCGGGCAGGACGGGGGTGTACTTGATCTTATCATCGTGATTGAAGAAGACGCCGAGGAGGGGCGGGCGGTGGTGTGCATAGAAGCAGCGGAGGAATCTAGAGTCGGTGACGAGGCCTCGCCAGCGTTTGCAGACAGCGGAGACGCGCGGGAGGGAGGACGGCTGGGGCGGAAGACGGAGGAGGATCTCCCAGAGCATGTCGTCGTCTTCCAGCGCCGCCGGCAGGGAATTGCTGTGGCGGCAGATCATGGCGGCGCCCTCCTCACCGGCGCCGATCCGGTCTTGTGAGATGGAGGGATCGATCTGGGGGAAGGAAGGAGCACGCACGTGGACTGGGTAAGATTTCTGTGCGTGCAATCTCTGGACTCCACAAATCAATGTTTTTCTTCATCACAAATCAATACTATAATGTTATCCCTAAAAAAATTCAATATAATGTTGTTTCCCTGATGGAAGAAAATCCTATTGGACCTGGGTCTTTTCCTTCATCAAGTGGCATTGCTAATCTCAAAGCACCGTGCCGCATTAATCTTTCAGCGTAATTAGGCAGCAAATCGCCATTTCCAGTCACTGGTTAGCCATTCCCGGTTCCCAGTTTCCGACGGCTTATGATTCTTGATTGATATATTTTCATTATTATACTACGGGGCGGACGAATACTCGTGTGCGCAAGAAGTATTTTTTTTGAAAAGGGGGACTCCTCGGTCTCTGCATCAGAACGATGCATACGGTCATCTTATTAAAGCAAATAAATAGGTTCCAACAAGGTCTCAAACTCTCCAAATGAAAAGTAAAAAGTAGCTCACACAGAGCCAAAAAGGACTAGAAACACAACCTAGCCAAATAAAGGACGCCACAACCGGCTGGCAAAAAAAGAGATAGGTAAACTAATTGCCTATCCTATTACATGACCGTCATTCAAACCGGTTGAAGATATTCCGAGCTACCATCTCCCGGCGGATAGATCCAGTAACCAAAACGCTCCCTGGCCTCCGTCGGAGTGAGTAGCAACCACGGACGGATCAAAGCCGTGGCTCTGAAAATAACCTGCAAAAAATGAATGCGTGTTGTCCTGTTAAAAACCAAATCATTTCTACAATTCCAGAGCGCCCACAACAAGGCGCAGACTCCTACACGAATATGTCTCACTAACTCGGACTCTATCCCGTTAAGCCACGTTCCAAATAACGTGTTGACAGAACTCGGTTGAGTAATATTAAAAGCAATATGGACCGTCCTCCATAAAACTTTGGCTAGCGGGCAATCAAGAAAAGGTGCTTCATCGTCTCATCTCGATCACAGAAACTACACCTAGTAGGTCCTGTCCAATTACGCTTTGTCAAGTTGTCCTTGGTTAAAATAACTTGTTTATGAACAAACCACATAAACACTTTGATTTTCAAAGGGACTTTGACAGCCCAAACATGTTTGGAACTAGGAATCGAGCTTGAATTGATAACATCAACATACATTGATTTAACTGTAAATACTCTAGACCTAGTAAGCTTCCAGCGTAATTCATTGGGTTGTTGGGAAAGCTGAACCTCCATCAGTCTACTTACTAGATGTAGCCATTCTTCCCAACGATTACCCACTAACGCCCTTCTGAACTGAATATTAAGGGGGATAGATTGAAGTACCGTTACAACAAAAACCGCACGTCGTTGAACAATACGATACAAAGACGGGTATTGGATGGCTAAGGGTGCCTCTCCAAGCCAAGTATCCTCCCAGAATCGCGTACTAGCACCGTTACCAACAATAAACTTTGTCCTATTAAACAGGGAAAGTTTGACTTTCATAAGCCCTTTCCAAAAAGGTGAATCAATCGGTCTTACTGTCACCTGAGACAAAGTTTTGGTTTGAAGATACTTGCTACGGAGGATTTGCGCCCAAGTGGCGTCAGTCCCACTTGATAACTTCCACAACCACTTGCTGAGAAGACATCTGTTCTTAACTTCAAGATTCTCAATACCAAGACCCCCTTGGTCTTTCGGTCTACAGATGATATCCCATTTGGCTAAACGGTATTTTCTTTTTAGCTCATCACCCTGCCAAAAGAATCGCGATCGATAAAAGTCCAGTCTTTTCCTAACTCCAACCGGGACTGCGAAGAATGACAAAAGAAACATAGGCATACTCGTGAGAACCGAATTTATCAGAATTAGTCGGCCTCCGTATGACATGAGCTTGCCCTTCCAGCAACTCAGTTTCTTTTCAAATCGGTCCTCGATGCACTTCCATTCTATGTTTGTCAGCTTACGATGGTGGATTGGTATTCCTAAGCAGGTGAAAGGTAAAGCCCCCAAATCGCACCCAAAAATTTCCTATATGCCTCTTGTTCGTCATTGGCTCTACCAAAGCAGAACAACTCGCTTTTGTGAAAGTTAATCTTTAACCCGGTCAATTGTTCAAATAAGCATAATACCAGGTTCATATTTCTCGCTTTGGCCAAGTCATGCTCCATAAAGATGATTGTATCATCGGCGTACTGGAGGATGGACACACCTCCGTCAACGAGATGGGGTACCAGGCCACCCACTTGACCAGCCTCCTTAGCCCTTCCTATCATAATTGTCAACATATCAACTACAATGTTAAACAGGATAGGGGACATCAGATCCCCTTGTCTCAGGCCCTTATGTGTCTGGAAATAATGACCTATCTCGTCATTCATTTTAATTCCAACACTCCCTTTTTGCGTATATGATTCAACCTAGCGGCGCTAGACTTCATCAAAACCTTTCATACGCAACGCCTGTTGCAGGAATGGCCATTTTACTTTATCGTACGCTTTCTCGAAATCCACCTTAAAGACAACTCCATCCAATTTTTTCGAGTGAATTTCATGGAGCGTTTCATGTAGGACCACCACCCCTTCTAGGATGTTTCTGTCCGGCATGAAAGCAGTTTGGGAATGCTGCACCACATAATGTGCAATCTGTGTGAGCCGATTAGTCCCAACCTTGGTTGAAACTAACATTGAGAAGGCAGATTGGCCTGAACTGCTCGATTCTCACAGCATCCTTTTCTTAGGAAGCAGTGTTATTGTTCCAAAATTTAAGTGAAATAACTGAAGCTGTCCAGAGAAAAGATCATGGAACATTGGTATTAAATCTCCCTTAATAATATGCCAACACTTTTTGTAAAACTCTGCCGGGAATCCATCAGGCCCGGGAGCCTTATTGTTTTTCATCTGCGCTATAGCATCAAACACCTCCTTCTCCGAGAATGGGGCAACCAAAATATCATTATCATTAGCAGTTAGTTGAGGCACATCCTCAATCCTGGATTCATCGAGGGATACACAACTATCCTCCGGAGGTCCAAATAACTGCTTATAATACTCGGTGATGTAAAGTTTCAGGTTGTCCTGCCCTACAATAGTTCCTTCATCTTGTTCAAGCTGAAAGATTCTCTTCTTTTTGTGCTTGCCATTAGCAATCAAGTGAAAGAATTGAGTGTTTGCGTCCCCCTGGACCACTCTGCGGACCTTAGCCCGCAATGCCCACTTCAGTTCTTCTTCGCGAAGAAGTTCTTTCAACCTCATATCCGCATCTAGCTTAATCTGGAGCTCTGCGGTTTGCAAAATCATGGATTCGGCTTTTATATCTAGGGACTGAATCAAAGAAAGGAGCCTTTCCTTTTTAATCTTATAAATCCCACTAAGGTGTTTAGCACATCCCCGTAGGAAACTTCTCAAATGCCTAATCTTATTCTACCAACGCTCGACAGAAGTCGTACCTCCTGCATCCTTAGCCCATTCCCTGGCAATCAGATCCAAGAAACCTTCTCGTTCAAACCATGCCAGCTTGAAAGAAAAGGTGTTTTTGTTTCCCACGTGGTTTGGCTCACCTGAGTCCACGAATAAAGGTGTGTGATCCGAGATTCCGCGCGAGAGAGCCTGAACCGTTATGAGAGGGAACTTCTGTTCCCACTCGACACTCGCGAGGGCTCGATCCAGCTTCTCATACGTCGGGTTTGGCAAAGCATTAGCCCAGGTAAATTTTCTACTGGAAACCTCTATCTCTCTCAGATCCAAGCTTTCAATAATGGTATTGAACATAAGCGATCATCTGTCGTCAAAATTATCATTATTCTTTTTCTCTCTCCTCCTAATGATGTTGAAGTCACCCCAACTAAAATTGGGAGCTGCTCGGATCCGCAGATTTGAACAAGGTCCGCTAAAAACTCCGGTTTAAGCTCGGGTTGTGCGGCACCATAAACCGCCACCAGAGCCCAGTTAAACCCATCAGCTTTGGACCTGACCCGAAATTTAACCGCGAAGTCACCCATCACTACACTTCAGACTTCCAGTGAATCGCATCTCACTCCAAGCAAGATCCCACCCGATATTCCTTGCGGAGGAAGGCAATGCCAATCAAAATCGACACCACCCGATAAAGTGTTGAGAAACTGGGGCGCAAAATTATCCCTACCAGTTTCGGAGAGAGCAATGAAATCTAATCTATGCTCAAGAGACGCCTCAACAAGAAACCTTCTTTTAGCCAAGTCCTTCAGACTTCTGCTATTCCAAAAGATGCCTTTCATATGTCATCATGAAATTTTTTGGCAGTCCGAATCCTAGCACTCCTACGAACCGCGGAAGCGGGATAAACCTTCCGCTTCCACTTACGTTTGGGTTTACTATGGTCCTCCATACGGTCCTCATAACCGGGCTCAGTTGGTCTAGCTACTGCATCCTCTAGAATTACATCCTCTTCCTCGGATTCAGGAGCGGATGGTGCAAGATCCGCACAGAAATTATCGAGTACTCTGACCCCCAATGCATCAATCTCTGCATCATTCATGGGTTTTACCGCTGCTAGGTTTTGAATTGTTTCTAAAGTGCGTTCCGCTTCCAAATCTAGGGGATCATTAACCGAGTTGGAAATTTCACTATTAGTACTCCCTAGCGAAACTCCTAATTGGTTGGCATTATTTATAATCTCCTCATTAGAAAAATGCAATATAGAATTAGACACGTTGACAGACATACCAGTAGTGGCCTTAATGTCACGAAGCTTGGCCACCCTCATAGCGCACCTCTGCTGCATGTCATCAACCTCCGGGTGGTCCTGGAGACGAGAACTCATCCATCGCCCCGCAGAGACCGGGTCGGGGATCCCACCAAGGGCAATGACCTCCTCCCGAGTAATACCTCGCGCTGAAGAATCAGCCAAAGTTACCGGAGGAGGCGGCGGTGGGCTCCCAAGCCCCACGGGCGGTAAGCCAGGAGAGGGAAGCGCGGGCGCCGCCTGCCCGAACACTCCCCCCTCCCCAACCCTCTGGCCGGAGGGCGTCGCCGTCCTGACTGCCGAAGGAGAAGGGGGGGTCGAGGCCACCTGCCCCAGACCCCCACCCAGCGCCACTGGAGATGTGGCCGCTCTAGCTGCCGCCGGAGAAGAGGGAACCGGGGCCACCTGACCCAGACGGCCTCCCCCATGGCCGGCCGTCGTCGGCGTCGCCGGCGCCAGGATAGGAGGAGAAGAAGTCGAGGCCA
>NC_041390.1:551952716-551963151 GCF_002162155.2 Triticum dicoccoides
CAGACGACATCTCTCGGAACGCGACCACTGGGAGAGCGGGGGAAAGCGAAGCCACCTGAGGCTCCACCTCCCCTCCCCCATCCAAGGTCGTCGCCGAGTGCATCCTCGCCCGGCAGGCTACTGTTCATCGTCGACATTCTTTTAGTGGAGACATGGCAAGGACTCATCAAAGGAGTGAGGGGATGAACACTGTCTTGATGAAAACATTTTGTAAAAAGCTCTCTGTATCAGAATTTATAGAAGCACGTGACAAGCGCATGGCTTGCCTTGGCCGAAAAGAGAAGTCACCCCATACTAATCCAGTACCTTGCATACTGTTGAAGAGTGCAGCTGAATCATACTGTATAAGCTAGCCTGGTCGGCTTCCAGATCACTAGCGGAAAGATATGTAATCCTACAATGACTGGCAGGATGAAACAATCAGTAAACTATGGATGAGATCTGAAAAAGGCGAGCATCAGATGTCTAAATAATATCGCCCTAGACAGTGAGATGAGACCTCCAGAATTCGAGAGCTTAACGCTAAAACAAGTAGGAGTAGTTGATCAACCCTAAAAATCAGTTACTTACTCAACTCTAATAGTTGGCATCCTTTTTGCAGCTCTGAAGGATGCAAGGAAGTCCATAGTGCGGTGTCCAGTGCCAAAGCACTCTACACTACACAGACTAGTGTGATCTTCTCACTGTGCTCCATGGATGGACTAGTTTGCCAGAACTAGCTCCCTTGGTGAATTCAGTCGCAGGAATGCCGACAATGGAAGGAGGGCAGTTCATGCCAACGAGTTTGCCTCAAGTCAGATCGACGAGGCCAAGGTTGACGCCGTCACTGCGGCACCAATGTTGCACACTTCAGGCCTCAGAGACAGTGCTTTTTTGTTCTGAATCCAGTTCCATTTGGGTAAACTGAAGATGAATTCAGTTCACATCCATCTGATCCAACCATCATCCATGCAGTACATTTAAAATAAAACATCATCCATGCACAGTGATGAAGCCGGCATATTCCATGACAAAAATTCTCAGTGCGGCAAGTTAAACAGCAGAAAAACACACGCCTTCCACAACTCAAGGAATTCATCTCTGTTCTTCCTCTCTATACCACCCACTTGGCAAGGCACAAAACTCTGAATTCCGTTCCATCCAGCAGAGTTGATCAACTGTCACAAGCACTCCACACTGTCTTCTCTAAATAGGGACAGAAGAAAATACACTACGATGACAATATCATCAACAATGCGCTAAGCGCTGACTCCTGCTGCAGCTGAATGAATGAATCATTGACCAAACACATACTTCCTCCGTCCGAAAATACTTGTCATCAAAATGGACAAAAAATGATGTATTTAAAACTAAAATACATCTAGATACACCCCCTTTTATTCATTTTGATGACAAGTATTTTCGGACGGAGAGAGTATCATGCATAAACACACACACAGGACACCCTCACCGCATTTTTTTGCTTGCAGATTCTCCCTTCGGGTTACAGTTACAGCAACCAACCGAAAGAATATACGGAAACACAAATAGCCTTTATCCTCTATGCAGCTACGTTATTAGTTGTTGTCTCAACGCATCAAAACTTACTGCCAATAATTCTCAAAAAAAAAACTTACTGCCAACCCAGTCTCGTACTCGCTTCTGCGAGGTAGCCATACGTATCGGTATAAGCGAGACATAGACACGCCCGGTTTGAAGGAAGGTGACCCAGATAATATACTTGTCTCAAAAATAGAGTCACCAGATTTTATGCCTATCTCTCTCAAGAAAAAGAACCTCCAGAGTTTATGCCTAGTCTGTCCCATGAGCACTACCATGGATCTCTCATAGAGTTTTCTCCCTATGCCTTTCACTCCCTCTATCTCGATGCATAGGGTGTGCATGTAGTTCTAGGTTACCGATTTGACTAACTAAAATGTGTATATGTCATCGAAAGCTTATCATTGGATTCATATGAGAATGTAGTTTCTAAATATATCTATTTTATTACATATAATACATACTTAGCTAGTTAAATTGATGACCTAGAACTACGTGCATGCCTTATGCACCGAGACGGAGGGAGATGGATCGTCATTCAGGATGCACGCGTTAAGATAGGAGATGCGACTAACTTGAGGGAAAACACCCGGGTTTTTCCTTTTTTTTCTTTCAGCTTTTTCTTTGGCTTTCTTATCTCCTCTCTGGTTTTCTTTTTCTTTTCGTCCTTATAATTCGTGGTTTTTTTGTTTTTCTTTTGGTTTCTCTTTGCTTTTTTTTCACGGTTCTTTTCCATTTTTTATTTTCTTTCTCCTTTATTTCCATTTCGTGTTTTATTTCTTGGTTTTCAATATTTTTTCCTTGTTTCTTTATTTGTTTTCATAGTTTTCCAATTCTTTTTACATTTTTCCTTTGGTTTTATTTTTTGTAATATTTTTCTTTGGTTTCTTTTTTTCTTTTCATTTATTTTCGTCTTTCTTTCATTCTACATTTTTCGTATATGTAAAGAAATTTTTTCTAATACACATTTATAATTTTTCAAATACAATATCAACATTTTCTTAATACACTGTCAACAATTTTTATCCATGTTTAAGGTTTTTTTATATTTACGATTAATAGTTTTACAATACAAGATTATCTTTTTTTAATACATGGTCATCAATTTTTCTATACATATTTAACATTTTATTCTATGGGTTTATTGACATTTTTAAATACTTGTTTAGCATTTTTTAAATGCTTGATTTACATTTTTATATACGACATAAAAAATTCACCAAAACACCGTGAACATTGTTTTAATACACGGTGGACATTTTCTTAGTACATGATAATCATTTTGAAATACACACTGAACATATTTTTACAAAAGTGTGCATGCATTTGTATGTGAATGTTCGCATATTTTTAAAGATTCATTTACTTTAAAAATTCATATGTTCAAAATATTGATATTTCTGAAATATTCAGATTTCTAAAAATATTCATATTTTTTAGAAATGTTCATGTAGTTTTTAAAAAATGTTTGCTGAACTATTATTATTGTTCATATTTTATATCTGGAAGGTCAGGTTTATGCACGAAATGTAAAACCGTTTTAGAACTAAGCCAAACTGTGAAAACGAAAAAAAACATTTGCCAAGACAAAACTGTAGGAGCGCTCGGCAAAGAAAACAGGACGCTACATGGTATTGGGCATCCGGCTATTACGTGCCCTGATCGTTGAACGCCCCATATAACGCTATGAGCGTCATATAAGAGCACTCACGAATTTATGGAGACCTGTGCGCATGGGCCGTCAGCATGCGACGATCCATCGCAAAAACAAATGAGCAGGGCGTTAGGGTCAATTACGTTTTTATGTTGTTTCTTTTTTTCACAAAACCAACAGTGGGATTTTTTATCCCCTAAACAAAACTGTGGGATTTTTTAAACAGCTAAATAATTGAAAACCTACTCCCCCCGTTCATCAATATTGTAATATGGGCTTCATATGGAATGAAATGAGCGAACAAACACATAAAACATGTCTATATACATCCAATTCAGAAAAAGGTTAGAACATCTTATATTTATAAATGAAGGGAGATTAGAAAAACAGAAAATAGATTGAATATTAATCGTATACGAAAAAAATGTTCTCCGTACATTTAAAAAAGGTTAATCGTATATGAAGAGCTTACTGTAAATTAATAAAAGCTCACTATGTATAAGAGTTTTACCATATAACAAATAAATCTTCAATGTGTACTTAATAAATGTTCATCTTATATTAGAAAATGTTCATAGTATAAAAACTATAAAAATAAAGAATGTAAAAAACAACAGAAAACCTATATCTAGAAATAAATCATAAAAAGGAAATGAAAAATAATTGAATAAAAACTATAAATAAAAGAATAATAAAAACATAAAAAACATGCACAAAAACCATAAAAAACGACTGTGAATTTTTTTGCAAAATAGATTTCAACAAATATTCATGAATTTTGTGAAGATATTTATGAAATTTAATAAAATATATATTTTTTTAAGGAGAAAAGATACTGTGAAAATTAAAATAGAAAAAGTAAAATAGAAAAGAAACGTGCAAAACAGGACGTAAAATGATTGGAAAACCCGCAGGAGAAAAAGAAACAGAACAAAACCTACTGTGGGGTTATCTGATGAGCGCCAAGGGGGTAGCGCATTTGCGTGGTATGCAGTGCGGAATAGGAAAAACATGAAATAAAGAACTTACGACATTCTACTAGAAAAAAGAATATGCAAGTTGCAACGTCCACAAAAAGGAGAGTGTCTTTATATTTCTAATTACAATAATTTCTTATGAATTTTACGTATATGTACTCTTGTTTTGAATGTTGTTGATGTGGAAAAATAAGGTACCAAACAGCATACCTTTTCTTTTTTTTCTTTTGCTTTTTGAGATGAGGTTGGAGTTGGGATTACATTGTGTTACAGGTAGCGTCCAACAGATATGTTTGAGTTCTGTTGCTTATTCACCACAGTCAAAAATGGGTGTAGAAAAAATGGGATTACATTGTGTCACCCGGCATGCTGCCGAGCAATTGGTATCTACCTAATCTAATGTCATCTAATCAAACTGGTGTATATCTCTCAGCCCCACAATAAGTTAACAGTATATGGCTCTAAGTTACTCTCAGTGCCAAACACGTACTTACAAAAGAACAAACTTCTCCATTTGAAAATGGCAACAGACGAAAAATGGAACTTAACTTGTGTTTGGTGCAAAAACGGGTACCAAATACTACAGTTTAGTCGATTAAACTGACGGAAGACTGAATCAACACGAGGAAATTACAAACCATGCTCCAGGCATGAACATAGCAACCTGATCACTAGAACAAACTCAAATGTAAAGCACAAATGGCCCCCAATTTACAACTGAATCAACCACGGCAAATCCTAACAACTGAATCAACCACAACCCCTGTCCTGCCTATATTACTTGTCGCTCAAATGGCCGTGAGTCCTGTATCTAGCACTATCCGTTTGAGAGGCGAGTAATATGGTACGGAGGGAGTAAAACATACAGGACTCACGGCCGTTATGCAGATTCTCCCTTGAGATGGCAAGCAGAGACTCAAGGATTTAGAAATCACAAATACTCTTTTGTTCCATAATATTGTATATTGTACATTTTTGTGAATGAATCGCTGTACCTGATCCTGGCTGGAGCCTTTCGACATGGCATGCATATGCCCTCCACTGGCACGAGGCAGGAGGCATCTCCATCCTCCTCTGCATTCCCTTCCTTTCATCAGTTGGTCTGCTGCGAGATCATTTGAAACATGAACTTGCACAAACAACTCCTATCACTGTCATGTCATCCCTCTTCTTCTGTAAATTGCGACAGCAAATATATACTACATTGAAGTATCCACGACGCGCTTAACACTAGCTAGAGATGCTACAGCCAAACGAATCATGACCAAACAATTATCATCCAGTCCAGGACTTGCTCATTGCTATTTTGCTTGCGGATTCTTCCTTGAGGTTACAACAACCAGCTGAAAGTAATACATAGAAATCACAACTAGTCTTTAGCCTCCTCACATGCAATGTCGTGGTGTGTGGCTGGACGCTTGTTTGTTGGTATTTGGCTTGGCAGCTTGGATCACCAGTTTACTTTGATAATTTGTTGGTCCAGGAGGATGCACATGTAGGAAATTTGATTGCGCGCGCTAGTTGCGTTGCATTGCATACATGCAACCCAACTGATTGCATGCCCCGCTACTGGTACTGGTAGGCAAGCGCGGACTAGTTGCCGTTGCATGCGCCGTACGTAACGTCTGGCCGGTGGTGCTGCTGGTGCCGGTGCCGGTCCACCCATCTTCTTCTTCCTCCGTTTTTTTTTGAAAAGGGGGTTTACCCCAGCCTCTGCATTATGAAAAGGGAGCAACTTGTTTTCATACATTCAATACAGCTCCGGGATAAAAGGCGCGAATTAACTCGCCATGTCGTCCAAGCCAGCCAAAGATATATACCATGCCAGTGCCATGTACAAAAGAAGAAACTTTTTTTTCCTTTTGAGAGACAGAACAAACTTTGATTATGTACTAATAGAATGCAAGGAGGAGAACTTGGGAGTCACAACTCTTTAAGAACATGAATCTTGTTAGCAACTTGGGAGTAGCAAAGAAGAAAATCGCAACTACCGAAAAATGAAACTGAAAATGATTAGTAGCAGAGGAAGGGAATGCCAAACCGAGCTACGTACGTACTCCTCTGCATTACTCGAAAGTCAGGATTTATAAAGGCATACTACAACTTGGACAGAGCAACCTGAACACTGTAGCAAATTCAAATGTAGGGCAATCTGCAAGCCAACAAGTGCCTGCCAATTCTCCTCCTTGTCAACCACGTCCATCAGTCCAACTGTAAGAAACACATTGACACGCTTAACACTAACTAATATCTACTACAACTGAATGCTGCCCAAACAGCTGTCAAACCTAAGCATACACGATCCAATTGAATGGGTCCTTTCAGTGTTCCTCCACTTGTAAAGCACGCCACGGCTCTCTTCCATGAGTGCAGCTGCCATATCACACATTTAATCTTTGTCCATCTTTCTCATTCAGCACGTTCGGCAAGCTAGTCATCTAGTATCATCCTCACACTACATCACTCCGCATGTCTCATCGTCATCTCAAGGACACTGTTGCGCCAAGTCGATGGGATAGTACATGTTTGTCTTGGTCATGGTGAAAAAAAACAGTGAATGCTCGCCCCCAAGGCCGGTGATGCGCCCGAGTCGGCAGCAGCGGCACACCGGATGTATGGCCTCGATAGACGCACCTCGAGGGAACATACCGCCGGTGCCTTCTTTGGTCCAAGCGACTACCATCACCAACGGCGAAGCTCGACATCTTGGAGCTCGTTAGCTCACCGCATGCGACAACGCCGGTTTCGTCGCCATCAACCTCCGGCTCGATGAGGAAGTCTGTTTTATCGAGATGACGTCAAACCTTCACCGACTTCTCACCCTGCGCGGAAGTTGACTACCTCGACAAGACGCCACCATCTACATCAATTCTTTATCGGTGCGTCGTAATTCATCTCCATCAACTCTTCCTCGACTTCGTCCACATTGACGTGTCGCCTTGCACCCATATCGACATGATGTCGACACCGTCATCGACCCGACGAGGGCGTTGACTACCTCGACACGCCGTTATTTGACTGCATCAACATGATGTCGCCATCAAATCAACTCTTTATCGGCGTCGTCTACATGGGTGCGCCACAGTGTGCCTACATCGACATGATGTCGCCACCTTCATCAAACCGACTACACCGGCACTCCTCCACTCTTTCACATCAACTTTCAACACCAAGCAGAGGTCATCTGTGTACACTGACGCTGCGAGGTCTAGCTTGCAAGGCATGCATTATCATCATCTTCAAGCAACGCCGCCATGTGGCGACACTCGAGAATATTCCAACTTCTATGTCAACACACTTCCCCAACATTGTCCAAGCTCCGACGAGGCGAAGCCACTTCGCCGACATGTGTTTTCCCGATGAAGCAAACTACCAGTTGATATGCCGACGAGGCAATGTTAAGTAATCCAGTCTGACATTGACAAGACGACGCCACAAGGCCAGGCACCGACAAGGCGAAGGCCGCCAACTTTATCATCGGACATCGACAAGATGGAGGGCTATTGCTAACCATAGCTGGAGCGATGGGCGTGACGCTTGACCCTTCCACTTCATCACCATCTACGTTGACATCATGGAGAAGACGAGATGTGAAGATGACAACCATTGCAACAGCTTAATCGGAGGCGGTCCACGAGCTTGACTCGTAGACTTAATTAATCGGGAGCTTTCCGAACCCCCGTGAACCCGAACCTCACATTGCCGAAGTCTTATTGGCCGTGCCAACAGGCCACTGAGCACATCCTTAACAAGGACTTCGTAATTTTGTTTCTCGACACGAGATTAACAAAATGCATGTTTCCCTATATATTCTTTGTGCGCTTGGGACACTCGCGTGCCCGCGTCGTTTTTTTTTTGGGTCAAACACTTGGGAACACAACAGTAGCAATTTTGCATGGGAAGAACGATGCATGAAACAAAAAACACATGGGACAGCACTAACGGATGAGTAGAGATCATGTAAAGGAAAGTATTGGAAAGATGGGAAACGAAGATAAAAAAAGAGGAGAAAACAGAACTGAAACATAACATAAAAACAGTGCAGGGACGATGGATGTAGAAGATGAAGAGTTGTCAGAACTCGTGGAACAGGGTTTGTAACATAACAGGGTTTGCTCATGGAGCCCAAAAATATAACTGCATGCACTTTTGAGACTTGCTACTTTAGGCAACATATTTAGTCAAACATTTACCGCTCACAAAAAATCTAGTCAAACATTTAATTTGACAAGGCTGTTAGAGCATCTACAGTCGGGCACCCCATGCTAGCCTCGAACGCCTGTACAGACAACCCGGTTAGTGACAGGTCAAAAAATAAAAATACCCAGACTGGCCCCTCAAACCGGCATCAAATGACCGGCTGACCGGCGCCCCTCATATCCAACCCAAATAGGGGGCGGATATGAGGAGGCCCGGGCGTGACTGGGCGCATCCACCACGTCGGGTCCGGCCAATGCTGGCCCACCCGACCCCACATATAATCATCCCTATCCACTCCCCGGACCAAACCCTAGACACTCTACTCCAATCCCCTCTACTCCCCTTCGTCCTCCAAGCTCCCGTCTAGCGATCTCCGGTCTTTTCTGGCATGGCAGGCAACCGATCTCACCCTGACCAGTCCGGATTCCTCAACTTCGACTGGTGTGTCGTCCGATGTGGATTGGAGGAGGCAATGGTCGTCCGCATTGTACTACGCCGCTCCCGGGCGGACATTGACCGACCTACGGGGGGATTTGTCTGGCACGAGTCCATCGTGTCGGTGCATCGGGCATTCGGATCCTCCATGGATGGACCATGGGAGCCTTCCAATCTTCATTTCCCCATCACCGGTCCGCCGGAGTACGAGAGGTAACGAGGCCGATCGATGTGCCTGCCATGGGAAGAAGAGGATGAGGGTGGCCGAGGCCAAGCTCATTGCCGAAATGGAGGCGATTGATGCGGCGGCGCGGGCTGCCGCAGAGGTGGAAGCCATCTGCTCCCGCATTGTAAAGAAGTGGCAGCGTAGGAGCACGTGCGCCCTCGTCTGAGAGAAGAATCGGGCGGTCCGAGCAATGGCAGGAGGAGAAGGAGGACAGTGACGGCGATGAGCAGATCCGGGCTAGATCGATACTGCATCTTCAACCGCTACTTCCGCGGGAAGAACGACAAGGGCACCGGGAAGGGTAAGGGCAGCCGTGGATGATCTTCTCCATAGCTAGCATGTAGGTAGACCATGCCAAAATTTGGTAGTCCAATAGCATGTCCTGATGTAGTCAGGGCCGGTCCTGAGATTTTGGAGGCCCGGGGCAAGACAAAAAATTGAGGGCCCCCTTATATATATAACCAATAACACTTTAATGCAACCAATTTTGATACTATTTTCGTTCAATACTTTCTACATATTATTCTAGAAGTTTCTTCTAAAATCCCGCTGGCCATCCGGGACCTAGTACTAAGGCTATGATTCGTGTCAAGAGATCAGTCATTCTTCTCTAGGCGAAACATGTTAGACATCCGTTTATCCTGAAAAACATTCGAATAACTAGGCTACATAACGACTAAGCAAGCAAAGGACAACAATATATATAAGATCTAGTCTCTTAAAATAATTCTCGATACAAATCCACTTATCATAGGGTCAATGTCAATTTTATCCAACAATTTTTATACATGTGTAATATTGCCAAATCATTTAGCAGTGGAACATATGCATCTTATATGTATGTGAAGGTAAATTACTTCATCAGCAACATAAATAATAGGGAATAGTACGAGTGATATACCTCTTCTTTTTTGCGGGTACAAATGATATCCTCAAAGCAATCGCATCAGCGTCCGTGATTAGGCGCTCAACAACGACGCGATATGGATGTCAGGAGGAGGCACCCGGCAATATACTCCCGACACCAAGAAAGTGGATAACGAATGCACTCGGTGCTGTCAATTGCCATGGCCTGGTGATGTGCGTGTGAGTCCTGCGTGGCTGCGTCCAGCTACTCGAGCTGCCGGCGGCCAGCGACGTTTTGATCTAAACTTCGGGGCCAGGGAACAGAGAATAGGGCAGTGGATTAGGGATGCGATCTCACGTCGCAAGAGTTACGCCGTGATTGCATGCGTAGCGTACATCAATGTGGGCCTAGTTTTGTTTATTGAGCTAATTTCGTTTCGGGAGAAGAAAGTAATAAATTCCTGATTGCGTACTTGCGCCTAGGCTGCTACCTCTTTCCTCTTTTTTTTTGAGCTAATTTCGTTTCAGGAAATGATATGAGCCTATGGGCTACCTTCT
>NC_041390.1:551963420-551974900 GCF_002162155.2 Triticum dicoccoides
TCCGGGCCGGGCCTGGATGTAGTAGCCGGACGATGTGTGCAATGCATCAGTATGTAGTTGCATGAGTTTGTATGAATTTATCAAGTCTGGTTGTAGATGCTCTTACATGCATGCATGCATAGCATACGTACATTAAATGAGTATGCACCGACAAATAAAGGTATATAAGCACATAGATGCATACATAGCATGCGTATATTATTGTCAAAAAATAGCAGAAGTATATTATATATCCGATATAACATCTTCACTTCACGCTTGATAAATAAAGATACATAAGCACATACATACATGCATACACATAGCATACGTCCGCTATAACATCGATCTTGACGCTTGCTTGCTGCTTTGATGCCCTTTGACGCCGTCGATGGAGGAGCTCCACTCCAGGTTGGTGCCGATGAAGGAGCTAGCAGGTGCTACTGCTAGAGCCACATGGCTGCTGCGAGGACATGGATGAGGACATGGACGGTATTCTTCCCGCCATTCCTGGCAATGGCGGGGGCATTGGATAGAGCGTGCTGGGCGGCGCCAAAGGGGCAGCCGTAATTGCATGCGTACTGGCATTGCTCCTGGGTCAAGTTCTTCCCCTTGACGGCGCAATCGTGAAGGCACAAGTCCATGCACTCGTCAGCACCCGCTCGCCCCATCATCATCATCATCATGACAAGGCCGCTCACGACGACGACGATCCTTAAAGCCGGGAGCGCCATGGATATATCCTTTTTTTCCTTTCCACGTTCCTGCATTCCTTCCTTCCTTCCCCCCTTTCTTATATGCATGCATGCATGCATGCTAATCATATATAGGAGTGAGTAGGTAGGTAGCTAGGGACTGGCCGGGAGAGCTTCCAGGAGAACCACACGCAAGCATATATGCTTTCATGTCTCTTCTTTCTTTCTTTGCACTCCGATGCAAGTTTGGCATGGTTTTAACATGGTTTCCCTTACCTCCACTTTTCAAGTAGAATGACCGAATGACCGAATGGTTCTAGACAGATTCATACAAATATAACGGTGGGAATGGGGTGTCATCATACAAGTGAAGAGACAGCATTCCACCAGCCAGCATAAATGGCTTCGTATACCCGTAGTGTGTGGCAAACATTTAGACATCGGCTCGTTCCCGCAACCCGCATCGTGGTGTGGTGTGGTGTGGCGTGGCGTGGCGTGGCGTGGCGTGGCGTGGCGTGGCGTGGCAAGGCGAGGCGGGCGGCGGAGGAGCGCGCGTGGATGTCCCTCTTGTTCTCATGCTCATACAAGTGGGAAAAGAACCTCCCTTATAAAGAGGGTCAGCTCCCTCTAAACTAGCAATATGGGAATAAACTTTAGTTCCATCTCTTGTCTTGCACGAATGGGCTGCGTGGGCCTCTAGGATTTATTAGGAATTTCTGAAATAGTTATTGGGCTGCCCAAAATAGAATAAATTCCAGCATAACATAGAGGGAATCCTCGACTCGCAACTGCGATATGCACTTCATATTGAGGTTCAGGAGATGTGCAAATCTTGCTCTGAAAAGTTGCAACGAAGACAACCCATCAACCTGGCACAAGTCCTGTAAAGTTTCTAGTGACAATTCTCTAAGGGAGGTTAAATGACCAATTGACAATGATGAAGAGATTTTGCACCACATCATGGAAAGGCTTCTCAGGTGCAGCAAGTCACTAATGAAGAACTGGAACCACACAGACAGAGTGTTCTAAATAGAGTGTATCGAGGGACAATGGCAAAAAATCTGATCCACGTGCCAAGTCTAAAGAATGGCAGCTCGATAATAAAATGTCTAAAAGATTGGTAGCACGTAACCCCCCTAGTGACCTAAGGCACCAGCATGAGTCATCGATGACCAAGTAATGAAGCTTTGTCAATTGTTGGAGGACATCTTGTGACGGAAGTGTAGTTAAAGTCATAATCTATTTTAATGACAAATGTCTTAGCAAAGTGAGACCATCAAGGCAAACGGCTAATGCTCCATCTGTAATGATGCATGAAGAAAGGTTAAGCTGACAAAGCCCTGATGGTGGAACAAGTGGCAACATATGAGTCTTACCCTTTCCTCATGGCAACATATCCAAGCCTTGATGATATCCTCTTTTACAAACACTTCATCCCCCTCTCTTTCTAGAGCACTTTCTATTCTATGGTTTGAAGATGTGACATATTAGAATCCATCGATGCCATCAAGCACTTCAGAAGATGAAAGTTCTGAGAATAGTACGTCCTTGATTTTTGATCCTGGATCCTCCTCCCACATGGAAGAAAGCCATGAGTTCAAAGTATATGTCATGATGTTCTAGCTCATTGTTGCAAGTAAACATAAGCAACATGCATTTCTCAATCACTAACTGTTGAAGGCTGGTTGGAAGAGAAGGTAATGTCTCCAGGTTTGTGAGATTCTCAAGGCGAAGTGAGGAGCAATTCCCAAAGAGAGCGGCATTTGATGGTAGGATTTTAAAGGCACAACAATTAACAAACGCAAGTGACTCCAAATTCTGGAAATAAGAATCCTCAAGTAACCAGGCTGGGTATGATACCATGTTGGAAACGAATGTTTCGGCAATGCTTCACGATATATTGATCGGTGCAAAGCGCACGTATATATGGATACAAAATTGGCCACAACCTCAACTATACAATGACTAGGAGGTGGGCCAGGCTATACAATATACATGCACAAACCATATATTCAACCCCCCCTCCCGCAGTCGAAGCGTCACCGGAGACGCAAAGACTGGACCTGAACTCCTCGAAGACAGAAGTGAAGGAAATATGCCCTAGAGGCAATAATAAAGTTATTATTTATTTCCTTATTTCATGATAAATGTTTATTATTCATGCTAAAATTGTATTAACTGGAAACATAATACATGTGTGAATACATAGACAAATTGAGTGTCACTAGTATGCCTCTACTTGACTAGCTCGTTGATCAAAGATGGTTATGTTTCCTAACCATAGACATGAGTTGTCACTTGATTAATGGGATCACATCATTAGGAGAATGATGTGATTGACTTGACCCATTCCGCTAGCTTAGCACACGATCGTTTAGTATGTTGCTATTGCTTTCTTCATGACTTATATATACATGTTCCTATGGCTATGAGATTATGCAACTCCCGTTTACCAGAGGAACACTTTGTGTGCCACCAAACGTCACAACGTAACTGGGTGATTATAAAGGTGCTCTACAGGTGTCTCCGAAGGTACATGTTGGGTTGGCGTATTTCGAGATCAGGATTTGTCACTCTGATTGTCGGAGAGGTATCTCTGGGCCCTCTCGGTAATGCACATCACTTAAGCCTTGCAAGCATTGCAACTAATGAGTTAGTTGCGGGATGATGTATTACAGAACGAGTAAAGAGACTTGCCGGTAACGAGATTGAACTAGGTATTGAGAAACTGACGATCGAATCTCGGGCAAGTAACATACCGATGACAAAGGGAATATCGTATATTGTTATGCGGTTTGACCAATAAAGATCTTCGTAGAATATGTAGGAGCCAATATGAGCATCCAGGTTCCGCTATTGGTTATTGACCGGAGATGTGGCTCGGTCATGTCTACATAGTTCTCGAACCCGTAGGGTCCGCACGCTTAAAGTTTCGATGACAGTTATATTATGAGTTTATGAGTTTTGATGTACCGAAGGAGTTCGGAGTCTCGAATGGGATCGGGGACATGACAAGGAGTCTTGAAATGGTCGAGACGTAAAGATCGATATATTGGACGACTATATTCGGACATCGGAAAGGTTCTGAGTGATTTGGGTATTTTTCGAAGTACCGGAGAGTTACGGGAATTCGTATTGGGCCTTAATGGGCCATACGGGAAAGGAGAGAAAGGCCCCAAAGGGTGGCCGTACCCCTCCCCATGGGCTAGTCCGAATTGGACTAGGGAGGAGGGGCGCCCCCTTCCTTCTTTCTCCTTCTCCCTTCCCGAGGGAGTCCTGGATTAGGGGGTGTTCGGGTAGCCGGACTCCTGGACTATGAAGATACAAGATTGAAGACTTTGTCCCGTGTCCGGATGGGACTTTCCTTGGCGTGGAAGGCAAGCTTGGCGATGCGGATATTCAAGATCTCCTACCATTGTAACCGACTCTGTGTAACCCTAACCCTATCCGGTGTCTATATAAACCGGAGGGTTGTAGTCCGTAGACGATCAACTCCATACACAACAATCATACCATAGGCTAGCTTCTAGGGTTTAGCCTCCTTGATCTCGTGGTAGATCTACTCTTGTACTACCCATATCATCAATATTAATCAAGCAAGAGTAGGGTATTACCTCCATCGAGAGGGCCCGAACCTGGGTAAAAACATCGTGTCCCTTGTCTCCTGTTACCATCCGGCCTTGACACACAGTTCGGGACCCCCTACCCGAGATCCGCCAGTTTTGACACCGACATTGGTGCTTTCATTGAGACTTCCTCTGTGTCGTCGCCTTTTGGCCAGATGGCTCCTTTGATCATCAACAACGATACGGTCCAGGGTGAGACTTTTCTCCCCGGACAGATCTTCGTCTTTGGCCGCTTCGCTCTGCGGGCCAATTCGCTCGGCCACCTGGAGCAGATCGAAAGCTACGCCCTGGCCATCAAGTCAGGTTTGGAAGCTTAAACTACACGGCTGACATCCATGAAGACTTGATCTTCGACGGGTTCGAGCCACGGCCAAGCGCGCCGCACTATCTCGAGGGGCATGATCTAGCTCTGCCTCCGGACAGTGTCCTGGAGGCCGCACATGCATCGGTTCCGACCCCTAACTCGAAGCCTATTGTGCCAATCGAGGATGAGCGGTTGGACGTCACCTCGGGGGCTGCGATCCCAAAAGCGATCGAGCCGAACACTAGCCCCGCACTCTGCACGACCCATGACTCCGAGGATCCGGACTCCTCCCCGGACTCCGAACCCCTCGCGCCCCTGCCAATCGAATCCGATTGGGCGCCGATAATGGAGTTCACCGCCGCAGACATCTTTCAGCATTCGCCTTTTGGCGACATCCTGAATTCTCTTAAGTCTCTCTCTTTATCAGGAGAGCCCTAGCCGGACTACGGTCAGCGAGGGTGGGACGCGGACGATGTGGAAATTCAAAGACCACCCACCACCCACTTTGTAGCCACTGTCGACGATCTAACTGACATGCTTGACTTTAGCTCCGAAGACATCGACGGCATGGACGACGATGTAGGAGACGAACTAGAACCAGCACCTGTAGGGCGCTGGAAGGCCACCTCGTCATATGACATATATATGGTGGATACTCCAAAAGATGGAGATGGCGATGGAACAGTGGGGGATGACGCCCCCAAGAAACAGCCAAAGCGCCGGCGTCAGCGGCGCCGCTCTAAATCCCGCCAAAGCAAAAATGGTGATTCCGGCACGGGAGATAATACTACCCCGGATAGCGCCGAAGAACACCCACCTCAGCAAGATTCGGCACAGGAAGATAGAGAAGCCAGCCCTCATGAGAGAGCGGTAGACCGAGAGGTCGAGGATGATAACTATACGCCTCCCTCCGAAGACGAGGCAAGCCTCGATGACGACAAATTCATCATACCATCAGACCCCGCCGAACAAGAGCGTTTTAAACGCAAGCTTTTAGCCACGGCAAGCAGCCTCAAGAAAAAGCAGCAACAGCTTAGAGCTGCCCAAGATTTGCTAGCTGACAGATGGACTGAAGTCCTTACGGCCGAAGAGTATGAACTCGAACGCCCCTCCAAGAGTTACCCGAAGCGCAGGCCGCTACCCCGATCAGAGGAGGAAGCACCTACATCACCAGCGCATGACATGGCAGACCATCCACCTCGCGGCCACGACAGAGAGGCCTCTCGGCCCTCCACCCAAGCCATGCCCCGACGCCGCTCAACTAAGGCACGGGAAAATGCGCCCGACCTGCCAGACATACTGGAGGATAAGGCAAGACAAACAAGATCGATCTACGGATCGCGCAGGCGCCCTACGGCAGGTGACAATGATCCTCACTCCGGATACAACAAATCCGGCCGGGCCGAACACAACAGACATAGCTCTTCCGAGCTACGTCGTGATATAGCCTAGTACAGAGGCGCCGCACACCCGCTATGCTTCACGAATGAAGTAATGGATCATAAAATCCCAGAGGGTTTCAAACCCGTAAACATCGAATCATACGATGGCACAACAGATCCGGCGGTATGGATCGAGGATTATCTCCTTCACATCCACATGGCACGCGGCGATGATCTACACGCCATCAAATACCTCCCACTCAAACTTAAAGGACCGGCCCGGCATTGGCTTAACAGCTTGCCAGCAGACTCAATCGGTTCTTGGGAGGACCTGGAAGCCGCATTCCTCGACAACTTCCAGGGCACTTACGTGCGACCGCCGGATGCCGACGACTTAAGCCACATAATTCAGCAGCCAGAAGAATCGGCCAGGCAATTCTGGACACGGTTCCTAACAAAGAAAAATCAGATAGTCGACCGTCCGGATGCAGAGGCCCTAGCAGCCTTCAAGAATAACATCCGCGATGAGTGGCTTGCCCGGCACCTGGGACAGGAAAAGCCGAAATCCATGGCAGCCCTCACGACACTCATGACCCACTTTTGCGCGGGAGAAGACAGCTGGCTAGCTCGCAGTAACAACTTATCAAAGAACCCTGGTAATTCGGACACCAAGGACAAAAGTGGCAGGACACGTCGGAATAAGCAAAAACGCCGCGTTAACAGCGACAGCAATGAAGACACGGCAGTCAATGTCGGATTCAAAGGCTATAAATCCGGTTAGCGGAAAAAGCCATTCAAAAAGAATACTCAGGGCCTTCCAGTTTGGACCGAATACTCGATCGCTTGTGCCAGATACATGGCACCCCCGAAAGGCCAGCCAATCACACTAACAGGGATTGTTGGGTGTTCAAGCAGGCAAGCAAGTTAAGGGCCGAAAACAGAGACAAGGGGCTGCACAGCGATGACGAGGAGCCCAAGCCGCCGAACAACAATGGACAGAAGGGTTTTCCCCCACAAGTGCGGACGGTGAACATGATATATGCAACCCACATTCCCAAGCGGGAGCGGAAGCGTGCGCTACGGGACGTATACGCGATCTCGGAAGAGCTATGTCTGTTGTGTTCGGCCCGACCGGATTTGTTGTATCCGGAGTGAGGATCATTGTCACCTGCCGTAGGGCGCCTGCGCGATCCGTAGATCGATCTTGTTTGTCTTGCCTTATCCTCCAGTATGTCTCGCAGGTCGGGCGCATTTTCCCGTGCCTTAGTTGAGCGGCGTCGGGGCATGGCTTGGGTGGAGGGCCGAGAGGCCTCTCTGTCGCGGCCACGAGGTGGCCGGTCTGCCATGTCATGCGCTGGTGATGTAGGTGCTTCCTCCTCTGATCAGGGTAGCGGCATGCGCTTCGGGTAACTCTTGGAGGGGCGTTCGAGTTCATACTCTTCGGCTGTAAGGACTTCAGTCCATCTGTCAGCTAGCAAATCTTGGGCAGCTCTAAGCTGTTGCTGCTTTTTCTTGAGGCCGCTTGCCGTGGCTAAAAGCCTGCGTTTAAAACGCTCTTGTTCGGCGGGTTCTGATGGTATGACGAATTCGTCGTCATCGAGGCTTGCCTCGTCTTCGGAGGGAGGCGTATAGTTATCATCCTTGACCTCTCGGTCTGCCGCTCTCTCATGAGGGCTGGCTTCTCCATCTTTCTATGCCGAATCTTGCTGAGGTGGGTGTTCTTCGGCGCTATCCGGGGTAGTATTATCTCCCGTGCCGGAATCACGGTTTTTGCTTTGGCGGGATTTAGAGCGGCGCCGCTGACACCGGCGCTTTGGCTGTTTCTTGGGGGCGTCATCCCCCACTGTTCCATCGCCATCTCCATCTTTTGGAGTATCCACCATATATATGTCATATGACGAGGTGGCCTTCCAGCGCCCTACAGGTGCTGGTTCTAGTTCATCTCCTACATCGTCGTCCATGCCGTCGATGTCTTCGGAGCTGAAGTCAAGCATGTAGGTTAGATCGTTGACAGTGGCTACAAAGTGGGTGGTGGGTGGTCTTTGAATTTCCACATCGTCCGCGTCCCACCCTCGCTGACCATAGTCCGGCCAGGGCTCTCCTGATAAAGAGAGAGACTTAAGAGAATTCAGGATGTCGCCAAAAGGCGAATGCTGAAAGATGTCTGCGGCGGTGAACTCCATTATCGGTGCCCAATCGGATTCGATTGGCAGGGGCGCGGGGGGTTCGGAGTCCGGGGAGGAGTCCGGATCCTCGGAGTCATGGGTCGTGCAGAGTGTGGGGCTAGCGTTCGGCTCGATCGCTTTTGGGATTGCAGCCCCCGAGGTGACGTCCAACCGCTCATCCTCGATTGGCGCAATAGGCTCTGAGTTAGAGGTCGGAACCGATGCGTGTGTGGCCTCCAGGACACTGTCCGGAGGCAGAGCTAGATCATGCCCCTCGAGATAGTGCGGTGTGCTTGGCCGTGGCTCAAACCCGTCGAAGATCAAGTCTCCGCGGATGTCAGCCGTGTAGTTTAAGCTTCCAAACTTGACTTGATGGCCAGGGGCGTAGCTTTCGATCTGCTCCAGGTGGCCGAGCGAATTGGCCCGCAGAGCGAAGCCGGCGAAGACGAAGATTTGTCCGGGGAGAAAAGTCTCACCCTGGACCGTATAGTTGTTGATGATCAAAGGAGCCATCGGGCCAAAAGGCGACGACACAGAGGAACTCTCAATGAAAGCATCAATGTCGGTGTCAAAACCGGCGGATCTCGGGTAGGGGGTCCCGAACTGTGTGTCAAGGCCGGATGGTAACAGGAGACAAGGGACACGATGTTTTTACCCAGGTTCGGGCCCTCTCGATGGAGGTAATACCCTACTCCTGCTTGATTAATATTGATGATATGGGTAGTACAAGAGTAGATCTACCACGAGATCAAGGAGGCTAAACCCTAGAAGCTAGCCTATGGTATGATTGTTGTGTATGGAGTTGATTGCCTACGGACTACAACCCTCCGGTTTATATAGACACCGGATAGGGTTAGGGTTACACAGAGTCGGTTACAATGGTAGGAGATCTTGAATATCCGCATCGCCAAGCTTGCCTTCCACGCCAAGGAAAGTCCCATCCGGACACGGGACAAAGTCTTCAACCTTGTATCTTCATAGTCCAGGAGTCCGGCTGAAGGTATAGTCCGGCTACCTGAACACCCCCTAATCCAGGACTCCCTCAGATCCTTTGGGCAAGCTTTATTGAGGTCTTTGAAATCGACACAAAGGCACCAGGATTTGTCCTTCCTTGGTACCATCACCAGGTTTGCTAGCCAGTCCGGGTGTTTTATTTCTCTGATGAATCCGGCCTCCAATAACTTGGCTAGTTCCTCTCCCATGGCCTGTCTCTTAGGTTCGGAGAAACGCTGAAGAGCTTGCTTGACCGGCTTGGATCCCTTTAGGATATTGAGGCTATGCTCGTCCATCCTGCGTGGGATTCCTGGCATGTCTGAGGGATGCCAGGCGAATATGTCCTAGTTCTCGCGCAGGAACTCTCGTAGTGCGGCGTCCACAGCAGGGTTTAAGTGTGCCCCGATGGAGGCTGTTTTTGTAGGGTCCATTGGGTGGACTTGGAATTTGACTATTTCATCCACTGGTTTAAAAGAGGTGGACTTGGATCTCTTGTCGAGTATCACGTCATCCCTGTCCACTGTGGAGCGTAGCGTGGTTAATTCCTCGACCGAGAGGGCTTTGGATAATGCCTCGAGGGCCAGTGCGGCTGTTTTATTTTCAGCGTGGAGTGCCATGTCTAGATCGCTGGCGAGAGTGATGATTCCGTTGGGCCCGGGCATTTTGAGCTTCATGTACCCGTAATGGGGTATGGCTTGGAAGATTGTGAACGCCTCCCGTCCTAAAAGGGCGTGATAACCACTGCTGAACGGGGCCACTTGGAATGTAATTTCTTCGGACCTATAATTATTCGGCGTGCCGAATACCACATCTAGTGTGATTTTCCCAGCACAGCGTGCTCCCCGACTGGGGATGATTCCTCTAAAGGTTGTGCTACTTTGCTCAATGCGGTTCCAGTCTATTTCCATCTTTTGAAGAGTTTCCTCATAGATGAGGTTTAATCCGCTGCCGCCGTCCATGAGTACTTTGGTGAGTCGAAAGCCGTCCACGATTGGACTGAGGACCAGTGCGGCTGGTGCTCGGGCTGTTCGGAATTTAGGTTCATCACTGGCATTGAAGGTAATAGCCGTGTCACTCCATAGATTTATTGCTGCTACGTGGCAGATTTCGGCCATGCTGCGGAGTGTTCGCTTGTGCCTATGATTTGACGCGAAGGTCTCAAAGACTGTTAACACCGTATTGTTATCCATGGGATGGTGCTCTGTGGTATTTGGGATAAGAAGATCCTCACCACTTTTGGCCACCTGCCGGAGTATCCAACATGCTCTAAGGCTGTGCATTGGTATTGTATCCGCTGTACTATGAATTTTGCAGGGTCCGTTGAGCCATCCAGCCAGTACGGTTCCATGCCCTGCAGAGGGTTTTTGCTTTTTGGTAGTTGACCCGAGTGTATTGTGATGATGCACCCTTTTATTTCGGACTGGGTTTGTATTCACGGCCGGATTATCCCAAAAGTTTGTTTCGGTTTCCAGGCACTTTCCATCGCACAGTACTTTCGTACTATGGACGCCAAGTCAGCGAAGCGTGTTATCTCACGGTGATTTATGGTGTTAAGGATTCCCTTGTCCGTGCAATTATTGCAGAAATATAGGATTGCGTCTTCCTCGCGACAGTCCTTAACCTTGTTCATCGCAAGGAGGAATCTGGCCCAATAGTGATGTACCGTTTCTTGGGGCTCTTGCCTGATGTGGGAAAGATCGCTTATGTTTGTTGGGGAACGTAGTAATTTCAAAAAAATTCCTACGCACATGGAAGATCATGGTGATGCATAGCAACGAGAGGGGAGAGTGTTGTCTATGTACCATCATAGACCAGCAACGGAAGCGTTGACACAACGTAGAGGAAGTAGTCGTACGTCTTCCCGATCTGACCGATCCAAGTACCGAACGTATGGCACCTTCGAATTCTGCACACGTTCAACTCAGTGACGTCCCTCGAGCTCCGATCCAGCCAAGTGTTGAGGGAGAGTTTCGTCAGCATGACAGCGTGATGACGGTGATGATGTTCTACCGATGCAGGGCTTTGCCTAAGCACCGCTACGATATGACCGAGGTGGAATATGGTGGAAGGGGGCATCACACACGGCTAAGGAACGATCACGAAGATCAACTTGTGTGTCATGGGGTGCCCCTGCCCCCGTATATAAAGGAGGGAGGGGGGAGGTGCGGCCGGCCCCTAGGGGTGCGCCTGGAGGAGTCCTACTCCCACCGGGAGTAGGACTCTCCCCTCTTGCCTTGTTGGAGAAGGAAAGGGGAAGGGGGAAAGAGGAAAGGGGGGCGCAGCCCCCCCTTCCTTGTCCTATTTGGACTAGGGGGAGGGGGCACGCGGCCTGCCCT
>NC_041390.1:551975147-551992571 GCF_002162155.2 Triticum dicoccoides
TCCGGTAACCCCCCAGTACTCCGGTAAAATCCCGATTTCACCCGGAACGATTCCGATATCCAAATATAGGCTTCCAATATATCAATCTTTATGTCTCGACCATTTCGAGACTCCTAGTCATGTCCGTGATCACATCCGGGACTCCGAACAACCTTCGGTACATCAAAACACAAAAACCCTAATTACGATCATCACCGAACTTTAAGCGTGCGGACCCTACGGGTTCGAGAACTATGTAGACATGACCGAGACACGTATCCGTTCAATAACCAATAGCGGAACCTGGATGCTCATATTGGTTCCTACATATTCTACGAAGATCTTTATCGGTCAAACCGCATAACAACATATGTTGTTCCCTTTGCCATCGGTATGTTACTTGCCCGAGATTCGATCGTCGGTATTCCAATACCTAGTTCAATCTCGTTACCGGCAAGTCTCTTTACTCGTTCCGTAATACATCATTACGCAACTAACTCATTAGTTGCAATGCTTGCAAGGCTTAAGTGATGTGCATTACTGAGTGGGCCCAGAGATACCTCTTCGACAATCAGAGTGACAAATCCTAATCTCGAAATACGCCAACCCAACAAGTACCTTTGGAGACACCTGTAGAGCACCTTTATAATCACCCAGTTACGTTGTGATGTTTGGTAGCACACAAAGTGTTCCTCCGGTAAACGGGAGTTGCATAATCTCATAGTCATAGGAACATGTATAAGTTATGAAGAAAGCAATAGCAACAAACTAAACGATCAAGTGTTAAGCTAACGGAATGGGTCAAGTCAATCACATCATTCTCCTAATGATGCGATCCCGTTAATCAAATGACAACTCATGTCTATGGTTAGGAAACATAACCATCTTCGATCAACGAGCTAGTCAAGTAGAGGCATACTAGTGACACTCTGTTTGTCTATGTATTCACACATGTATTATGTTTTCGGTTAATACAATTCTAGCATGAATAATAAACATTTATCATGATATAAGGAAATAAATAATAACTTTATTATTACCTCTAGGGCATATTTCCTTCAGTCTCCCACTTGCACTAGACTCAATAATCTAGATTACATAGTAATGATTCTAACACCCATGGAGCCTTGGTGCTGATCATGTTTTGCTCGTGGAAGAGGCTTAGTCAGCGGGTCTGCAACATTCAGATCCGTATGTATCTTGCAAATTTCTATGTCTCCCACTTGGACTAAATCCCGAATGGAATTGAAGCGTCTCTTGATGTGCTTGGTTCTCTTGTGAAATCTGGATTCCTTTGCCAAGGCAATTGCACCAGTATTGTCACAAAAGATTTTCATTGGATCCGATGCACTAGGTATGACACCTAGATCGGATATAAACTCCTTCATCCAGACTCCTTCATTTGCTGCTTCCGAAGCAGCTATGTACTCCGCTTCACATGTAGATCCCGCCACGACACTTTGTTTAGAACTACACCAACTGACAGCTCCACCGTTCAGTATAAACACGTATCCGGTTTGCGATTTAGAATCGTCCGGATCAGTCTCAAAGCTTGCATCAACGTAACCATTTACGATGAGCTCTTCATCACCTCCATATACGAGAAACATATCCTTAGTCCTTTTCAGGTACTTCAGGATGTTCTTGACCACTGTCCAGTGATCCACTCCTGGATTACTTTGGTACCTCCCTGCTAGACTTATAGCAAGGCACACATCAGGTCTGGTACACAACATTGCATACATGATAGAGCCTATGACTGAAGCATAGGGAACATCTTTCATTTTCTCTCTATCTTCTGCGATGGTCGGACATTGACTCTTACTCAACTTCACACCTTGTAACACAGGCAAGAACCCTTTCTTTGCTTGATCCATTTTGAACTTCTTCAAAACTTTGTCAAGGTATGTGCTTTGTGAAAGTCCAATTAAGCGTCTTGATCTATCTCTATAGATCTTAATGCCCAATATGTAAGCAGCTTCACCGAGGTCTTTCATTGAAAAACTCTTATTCAAGTATACCTTTATGCTATCCAGAAATTCTATATCATTTCCAATCAGTAATATGTCATCCACATATAATATCAGAAATGCTACAGAGCTCCCACTCACTTTCTTGTAAATACAGGCTTCTCCAGAAGTCTGTACAAAACCAAATGCTTTGATCACACTATCAAAGCGTTTATTCCAATGTCACACCCTAGCTAGTTCAAGCATTAGAGTGTGCATCATGTTTAAATTTCTCTTAAATTTGAAATGGGGAAGGCAGAAACCCCCAACACCCCCCTGGAAACAACTAGGGTTTACTAAAATTATTTTCAATGAACCTGAAATGCCCTTCTAAAAAGTTCACCCTCTTTGTCTTGGGTTAAAACCTCTGGCAAAATTGGTGCACATTTTTCTAGGTCAACAGAAGGTCATTGAATTAAATCATAAGTATTTGAATTTGGGCATTCAAATGCTATAAAATAATTTAAATGCCCAAATAATTCTGGAAATAAATGTTTGCTGTTGGAAATAATCTAAAGAGAGCCCACAATTATTTTCAGGATTTTTGGAAACGTTTTAGTATTTTAATTAAAGCCCAACAGTTGCAGTTAAATAGAAAAACAGAAACAAATAAAAAGAGAGAGAGAGGGAAGCTACCCGGGCCTTACCTGTGCTGGCCCAGCCCACCTGGCTCGGCCCAGCCGACTGGCCCTGCTAGTCGTCCTCCTGCTCGCGCCAGAGGGACGCGGAGCGCGTGGCCGGCGCCCGCAGCCACACGCCGGCCACCTCCTGCTTTTGCCGACATCCTTGAGACGTCCAGGGATGCCAGGCGACCCCCACGTCCCCCTCTCATCCTCGCTCACTCTCCCCCTCGTCTCCCTCACTCTCTCCCGCGATGCCCGAGCGTGTTCCTCGCCGCCGTTCGCCGTAGACGACGCTAGAGCCACCCCCTCGCCCCTCCGACAAGCCAAATCGCTCCGCCATGACGCCCTCGCCCTCCCCACCGAGCCACGCCTTGTTGGAGGCCCTGCATTGCCGCTATCGCGCCGTCTTCAACCTCGGTACCCGCCGGACGCCGTTCATCGATTCGCCTCGCTCCGGTCGCCCCCGAGCCCACTGAGCTGCTCATCGACCTCCCTGTGAGCTCCGCTTCCTTCCCCCTCTTCTTTCCCACGCATTTGCACCCTCTAGGCCATAGTTCCACCATGGCCGAAGCTCGTCTCTGCTCGAGCTCGTCGCCGGCATCGCTCCGGCGACCATTTGGTCATCCCGTGCTATGCAACGTGCTTGCCGCATCGCGTAGTGCCTCGCTAGCGCCTCAGTTTCCGTGTTTGCACGCTGCAGCCCAAACCCCGCACATGGCCGAACTCCGGCCGCCGCCTTGGAGCTCGCCGTCGTTGTCTCCGGCCACCATAGGCCCGGCCTCCACCACCACTAGATGCGCGACTGCAAGAGCTCTCCAACGAGCCCAAGAACGGCCTCGCCCGTGCCCTGTGGGCGTTTTCCGAGCCGCGCCACCATCTCGGGCCTCGCCGGCGACTCAACACCGGCGGGATTAGCCCCGCTGACCAGGGGTTTGACCCCAATTTGACTCCCCTGAGTCAATGACAAGTGGGCCCCCTCTGTTAATTAAATCAGATTAGTTTTAACTAAAGATAATTAGCTTAATTAACTACGGACATGCGGGACCCACCAGTCAGGTTTGACCTGGATGTCCCCATTGACCACTGACGTCACCCTGACGTAATGCTGATGCAGTAATTAAATTACTGGATTTATTCTTATACAGGAAATTCCAGAAAATAGTCAAAACTTCTAAAAATCATAGAAAATCAACCATAGCTCCAAATGCAAAGATTTATATATGAAAAATGATCAGAAAAATTCAATCTATCCATATGTAATGGTTTCATGCATGACAAAACAAGTTTACCTTGCTGTTTAAGCAGAATAAGGAAATGCACCATTAAAGCCATGTTTAATAAGCTAATAATTGAATCTTTGATTCAAATAAGTTCAATCCTTTCTGTTATAGCTTGCATTAGGCCAAGACACATTCATATTGCCATATCATAGAATGCATCATATTGTTGCATATCGTCATGTGTTGATTGTGTTCCGATGTGTTCTTCGTGGTAGGTTCTGCCTCCGAGGATATTCACGAGTATCCAACTGAAGGGAAGTATCCCACTACCACTCCATCAGGCAAGCAACCATTGATCATTCTGATACAACCCATGTTCTCGCTTCTGCTCTTGTTTACTGCATTAAGACAACGCGTTTCAATCTGCTGTGTGCTACGGTAGTTGAACCCTTATCCTCTGCATGACCTGTCATTGCCACAGTAACTAGATGAAACCCACTAGCATGTGTAGGAGTTAATTGAGCCATGTATGTGATTCCTACCTTGCTATGCCTTCTATGCTTAGAGTTGTGTCAGGTCTGGTTCATCTGGGTGATGGGCTAGAGTGAAATGCTTATGTCGGTAATGTGAGGGATGTGTTGAACATGTTTTGGTAAAGGTATCGATGAGAGGCCATGTAGGAGTACATGGTGGGTTGTTTCATTGAGGCCGTCCCTAAGAACTAAGATCTGTATGTGTGATTTAAGATGCAGTTACTACCATACATTGGGCCCGAAACCAATGGACCCTCTCGGCTTCTTAATCACCCTAGTACTCTGTCCAGGAGTTGCAAATAGTTTCTGGTGTTTGTAGGTTATGTGTTGGTGGCCGTGCATAGCGCTGACCCTAGGGGTGGGCTATGTTGCGGTAGATACACCGTGGCCGGGTATGCCGGGCGCCCGTTTGGCGTCTCGGGACCCTGTTCACATCGTTCGGGGCCGTATGTGGAAACCTCGGCCGGACTCCCTGTGGATGGAACCTAGATAGGCGATAAACCTAGACTAGAGACTTAAGTGTTAGGTAGGCCGTGGCCGACACCCTCGTTGGGCTTCCGCTTGAAGGTTGCCGAGTACATGTCGTGTAAACGGCGGTAAGTGGTGAAAGCGTGTATGAAGAAGTACACCCCTGTAGGGTATAAAACTATTCGAATAGCCGCATCTGTGGTAAAGGACTACTTGGTTGCCTATATAGTTCATAGACAAGTTAATGGATACTACTAAAAGACTCAGGATAAGTGTGAGTACCAAAGATGGCCCTCTCGTAGGATGACGAGGGAGGATCCCCGGTGGAGTATTGTGTTGGTGAGTAGTGGACTCATGTGCGAAAACTATTTTACTGGTGGAGTTCCGTAGGATAGCTTAGCCAAGAGTCAAAGCTGGCTTGCTGCATTAACCCCACCACCTTCTTGAGAATAAGCATGTTTAGTAGGTTCTGATGTAAGACTTGCTGAGTACCTTTGTACTCATGTTTGCTTAATTACTATTTTCAGACGGCAACACCGCCCCTCCGATGGGTTCTACGTAGACCTTGACGTCAATGAGTGACTAGCCACCCAGGTGGTGATCCTGGCCATGGAGGGCCCTATGTAGATAGATAGGCTTCGAGAAGCCTTCTTTCTTTCTAGAGTCTGTACTCAGACTAGTTGCTTCCGCATGTGCTTGTATGTTTGTATGACTTGAGTGTCGGGTCATGTGACCCCTATATGTATGAACATGTTATGTATGGCTCCCTGGAGCCTTTAAATAAAGTACTTGAGTTGTAGAGTTTTGTTGTGATGCCATGTTGTATGTACTCATATTGGGCATATTGTGTGTATGATTGAAATGCTTGGTATGAGTGGGATCCGACAATCTAGTTGTTTATCCTTGGCAGCCTTTCTTATGGGGAAATGTAGTCTAGTGTTCCTCGAGCCATAGTAGTCCGCTACAGCCCGGTTCACCGGAGTCCTGCTAGCCCAGCACTACTGTTCAGGACACTTGACTGGCCGACATGTGTTTCACTTTGTTCTTATGTCTGTCCCTTCGGGGAAATGTCACGCGGTGATATCTGGAGTCCTGCCTAGCCTGCTACAGCCCAGTTCACCGGAGTCCTGTTAGCCCAGTGCTACAGCCCGGAATCACTCGCTGATGACCGACATGTTCGATGTGATTCATGTATGCCTATCTCCATAGGTCTGTGACGCTTTGGGTTCACGACTAGCCATGTCGGCCCTGGTTCTCTGTCATATGGATGCTAGCGACACTATCATATACGTGAGCCAAAAGGCGCAAACGATCCCGGGCCATGGTAAGGCGACACCCGTGGGATACCGTGCGTGAGGCCGCAAAGTGATATGAGGTGTTACCGACTAGATCGATGTGACTTGGAATCAGGGTCCTGACAGCGTTGGTATCAGAGCCGGACTGCCTGTAGGTTCGTTGAGCCAAGCTGGTCGATGTCGAGTCTAGAAATGCTTTAGTTATATGTAGGGGAATTGATTGTGGGAGGGAACGTAAGGCTCTTTTACTCCTTTACCCTATGCCTCTGATCTGAGTCATTCTCTTCTCATTCAACGTGGGTTAAGGACTAGGCTCTCTTCTTCTATCAGGTTCACGTGTTACTAATCCGTAGTAGCTTATAGGATTGTTGTTACAAGTCCCAGTTCAGTTTCTACTATTCTTAGTATGTTGCTAATTGGATCAGAACCTTGATATGATGTTGTTGAGTGGTATTGCAAACTATTGTGGATGTCTCAAATCTTTTTCTGAGCATTTACAGCTGTTATGCTGTCCAATTTTCCCTAGAAATTCCGATGTCTTTGCATTGTGGTTGTGCTTTCAGATGGCCAACCGTGTTCAAAACCAAGTGGTTCGCCTGACCAGGTGCCTCGACGTGCCCGGTCATACTGCTATGTTAGTCCGGGTAATGATCGAGACGGGTTACCGTTGGTATCCCGAATACACCGTTGAAGAGCAATTCCGCGACTTTAATCAAAGCCAATATTTCTGCACCGTCAGGATATTTCCTTCTTATCCTGGATCTATTGAGCTCCTTCACTGTTCCTATGGACTCGGGGTTACTGTTGAGATGGCTGTGCAGGATGCTGCCTATTCCATGATGACCATTATGCGAGTCCGGACTGGCCTGCTTCGGAACACCGACTTCCGTTACATGCCAGCTTCACTTCCGGGAGCGCAGGGGTATCTTCAGGCTATCTATGCTGACTCCACTCAGGAGGACTCATTAACTCGTACCACTGCTGAGATGCTCGAAGATAAGGACCGAGAGAATCAGGCCTTGAGGCTGGAGCTTTTCAATACCCGTGTTGATCATTGGGCCACATTGACTCGGTTTGCACCTGCGGTGCAAGCTGGATGTATGGATACAAGGGATCTGTATCCTGTGAGATCAGCTCTGCCAGACATGGTGGATTGGCGTGATGTGGGAGGCATCACCCCACCCCGTGGTCCCCGCAGGCCACCGTTTGTTGGTCCAAGACCTCATCCTAGCCCCTTTGGTCCACAGGCTCCTCAGGACCGTCTGTTCCCGGATGGTCACGTTGAACTTCTAGGCTACGGAGGTGACTTCTATGAGGACTACTACGGAGCTGTCTGAGTTAGTAGTAGTACCACTAGTATTGTAGTAGTTGTATCTCCACTGTCCTGCGTGACTTGTGGAATACGACTTAGTGTGTAGTCAATTCCGGAGGTGTAGACAAATAATGTATAGGAGCTTGGAATGCCTCCGATGAGATGTAATGTCTTTCATCATAGTTGTACTGTAGTTGGGCTTGTACTAAACTATGTATGATGTGTATGACCGTTGGTATATATATGGCAGTTTTATATTACCATGACATACGGATGAACATCTCTGCATTCCGTGTTATCCATTACATTCTGCACTTCCTTGCTAAGTTTGAGCCATCCTTATCTAAACCATTGTCTTGTTTTCTCCTAGGATGGTCAACACCCGCAGCAACCCTGCTGCCTCGGAGCAGGGGGAAGCCAGTGCAGCTAGGGGTGAAAATCTGCCTCACCCGCCTTCTCTGGCCGAAGTAATGCTGGAGGCAGAAAGAAACAAGCGTGAGACTAACCGCCTGCTAGAGCGGATTGAGCAGAACACTGCACGCCACCCGCGAAATGACTTGGTGTCGATCAATGACTTTATCAAGCTGTACCCACCAAAGTTTAACCATTCGTCGAACCCCTCGACGCGGATGACTGGCTTCACAGCATTACCCACAAGCTACGTTCTGCCAACGTAGCCGAAGCCGACAAGGTTACCTATGCTGCCTATCACCTCGAAGGCCTTGCTAGCCTTTGGTGGGAAAACTTCGAAGCTATGCGCCCGGTCGGCCAAATCACTACTTGGGCTGAATTCAGTGAGGCTTTCCGTGAGCATCACATTCCGGAAGGTCTCATGGATCGCAAGAGGGAGGAGTTCTGCAACTTCACCCAAGGAAGACTGACTGTGGATGCATATAGTCGTGAATTTGGGAATCTGGCACGCTATGCCCCTGAAGAGGTATCTACTGACACTAAGAAGCAGGCAAGGTTCCGCAAGGGACTTAGCCCTGAGCTTCGCCGCGATCTTCGTCTGCACGAGTGCACCTCCTTTTAGAAGTTGGTCAATAAAGCCATCAGTGCTGAGACGGGCCAGACTGATTATGACGCTTCACGCAAGCACTCCCGTGATTTTGGCTCTTCATCCGGCTCTGGAACACAGAAGCGCCGGGTGTGGATTCCAAGCACGACACTGCCACCCAGGTTCATCCCGAGGCCATCCTTTGAGGCTCCTCGTCCCAACCAGCAATTTGCACTGCCCAAGCCCTATGGTGACCCCGCTGCTAATGCTGCTCCACGCCCCAATGTGGTGACATGCTTTAAGTGTGGAGAGCCGGGTCACTATAGTTGAGAGTGTCCCCAGAACAACAACCCCATTCAGACTGGAAAGTCCGTTGGCCGTGGTAAGCCCGCGGGAAAGACATTCTATGTCAAGCCGGTCACCACTGCCCGTGGCCATGTTAACTATGTTTCAGCCAAGGAGGCTGATGAGGATCCAACGTCGTCCTTGGTACGCTCCTTGTTAACTGCCATCCGGCATCTGTTCTTTTCAATACTGGAGCATCTCATTCATTCATATCCGAGAACTATGCTCGATTGCACAACACGACATTCTGTGACATGCCCTCTACCATGGAAATTCAAACTCCTGGCGCTAGATGGCAAACTTCTAGAGTAAGCCATGGGAACGAAATTCTTGTCGATAGACTTGTCTTCCTTGCATCCTTAATAGCTCTCAAGTCCTCGGACATAAACATCATCTTGGGTATGGACTGGATGTCAGCTCATTATGCTAAGATCGACTGTGCCACTAGAACCGTTCAACTTACTCACCCATCGGGCAAGACAGTCAATGTCTTAACTCGAGTGGCCAAGCGCCAGTTTTACTCCTTAAATGCCAACCCCCTTCCAGACCTTGAGGATGTTCCGGTAGTCCGAGACTTTTCGGATGTCTTTCCAGAAGAACTGCTAGGTGTTCCACCTGACAGGGATGTTGAGTTTGTGATAGACCTTGTTCCAGGAACCGTTCCAATTTCTAGAAGACCCTACAAGATGGCACCCTTAGAACTAGCCGAGCTTAAGAACCAACTCGACGAGTCCTTGAAAAAGGGTTTCATCCGTCCTAGTTCCTCTCCTTGGGCTTGCCCCGTCCTCTTCGTTAAGAAGAAGGATGGAACGGATCGAATGGTTGTGGATTACCGACCTGTCAATTTGGTCACCATCAAGAACAAATATCCGCTTCCCAGGATCAATGATCTGTATGATCAGCTCGCTGGATCCTCAGTCTTTTCCAAGATGGATCTGAGGTTGGGCTACCATCAAATCAAAATCAGAAATGGGGACATTCCCAAAACGACCTTTGTTACTCGTTATGGTCAATACGAGTACACCGTGATGTCCTTCGGTTTAACCAATGCCCCAGCCACCTCCTCCTGGTTAATGAACTCGGTTTTCATGGAGTACTTGGACAAATTTGTCGTAGTATACCTCGATGACATACTCATCTACTCCAAGAATGAAGAGGATCATGCCGAACATCTAAGGCTGGTATTGATGAAACTTCGAGAGCATCGCCTTTACGCCAAATTCTCCAAGTGTGAATTTTGGTTGCCAGAAGTGACCTATCTAGGCCATGTAATCTCTGGTAAGGGTATTGCTGTCAATCCCGAGCGAGTTCAAGCCGTCCTTGATTGGACTCCACCTGAGACGGTTAAGCAAGTTCGGAGCTTCCTTGGCTTAGCGAGCTATTGCCGCCGCTTCGTCGAGAATTTCTCCAAGGTTGCTAAACCTCTAACTGAACTCCTCAAGAAAGATAAAAAGTTCGAGTGGACTCCACAGTGCGAGTTTAGTTTTCAGGAACTGAAAAGACGCCTGACATCTGCTCCCGTATTGGTACCACCAGATTTCTCCAAGGACTTTATTATCTATTGCAACGCCTCGCGACAAGGACTAGGTTGCATACTCATGCAAGATCGTCAGGTAATTGCCTATGCTTCACGGCAATTACACCCACATGAGGAAAATTATCCCACACATGATCTAGAGCTTGCAGCTGTAGTCCATGCACTTAAAACTTGGCGACATTACCTTCTCGGTAATCCTTGCGAGATCTTCACCGATCACCAAAGTTTGAAATATATCTTCACCCAACCAGATTTGAATCTCAGGCAAAGACGTTGGGTTGAGTTGATCTCGGATTACGACTTAGGAATAACTTACACCCCGGGCAAAGCCAATGTCATGGCTGATGCGCTAAGCCATAAGTCCTATTGTAACAACCTGATGTTACAACAAAGTCAACCATTTATCCATGAGGAATTTCGTAAGCTAAATCTTCACATTGTTCCTCGAGGATTCCTATCCACCCTGGTGGCGAAACCTACCCTTACGGATCAGATCATCAAGGCACAGAAGGTAGATCCGGGAATCTCCCGTATTAAGAGAAACATTAAGAAAGGAGTCGCGAATTGTTTCTCCATTGATGATCAAGGTGTCGTATACTTTGGGAATCGCCTAGTGGTTCCAAAGGCACGAAACCTGAGGCGGCTGATCCTTAAGGAAGCTCATGAATCCCCTCTCACCATTCATCCCGGTAGTACTAAAATGTATCAAGACCTACGCCAGAGGTTTTGGTGGACTAGGATGAAGAGAGAAATCGCTCAATACATTGCTAATTGCGATGTTTGTCGTCGTGTTAAAGCAGAGCATCAATGGCCTGCTGGCACCCTTCAACCTTTGGCTATTCCCGAGTGGAAATGGGATAAAATCAGTATGGATTTCATCACTGGGTTTCCCAGGACCAAGAGAGGGAATAATGCCATCTTCATCGTGATCGACCGTCTTTCCAAAGTAGCCCATTTCCTACCTGTTCGTGAGAGTATCACCGCTAGCCAGCTAGCTGATTTATACATCTCCCGAATAGTGTCTCTTCATGGTGTTCCATTGGAAATTAACTCAGACCGTGGAAGTCTCTTCACCTCTCGATTTTGGGAAAGTTTCCAAAATGCTATGGGAACTCGTCTCTCCTTTAGCACCGCCTTCCATCCTCAATCAAGTGGTCAAGTAGAACGAGTCAATCAAATTCTGGAAGATATGCTTCGAGCTTCTGTCATCTCATTCGGAATGAGTTGGGAGAAATGCCTTCCATTCGCGGAGTTTGCTTATAACAATAGTTATCAAGCCAGCTTAGGCAAGGCTCCTTTCGAAGTTCTCTATGGACGAAAATGTCGAACGCCTCTTAACTGGTCAAAAACCGGGGAAAGACAACTCTTTGGCCCGGATATGATTCAGGAAGCAGAAGAGCAGGTTCGCGTTATTTGTGACAAATTGAAAACAGCCCAATCCCGTCAAAAGAGTCAATATGATCGTAAACATAAGCCTATGACTTATGAAGTCGACGAGAAGGCTTACCTTCGGGTTACCCCGTTAAAGGGAACCCATCGTTTCGGTATCAAAGGTAAATTGGCTCCTCGTTACATTGGACCCTTTCGCATTCTTGCCAAACGAGGAGAAGTTGCCTACCAATTGGAACTACCTCCGCATCTTTCCAGAGTTCACGATGTCTTCCACGTTTCTCAACTCAGGCGTTGCTTCGCGGATCCCATCCGTGGAGTGGACCACGAAACGCTTGATCTACAAGATAACCTCTCATATCGGGAATATCCCATTCGTATCCTTGATCAAGCCGAGCGTACCACTCGACGTCATAATATCAAGTTTCTCAAGGTTCAATGGTCACACCATTCCGAGAAAGAAGCCACTTGAGAAAGGGAGGATCGTCTTTGACTCGAGTACCCCACCTTCTTCCCGGAGGATCCTAAATCTCGGGACGAGATTCTTTTGAGTGGGGGTGAGTTGTCACACCCTAGCTAGTTCAAGCATTAGAGTGTGCATCATGTTTAAATTTCTCTTAAATTTGAAATGGGGAAGGCAGAAACCCCCAACACCCCCCTGGAAACAACTAGGGTGTACTAAAATTATTTTCAATGAACCTGAAATGCCCTTCTAAAAAGTTCACCCTCTTTGTCTTGGGTTAAAACCTCTGGCAAAATTGGTGCACATTTTTCTAGGTCAACAGAAGGTCATTGAATTAAATCATAAGTATTTGACTTTGGGCATTTAAATGCTATAAAATAATTTAAATGCCCAAATAATTCTGGAAATAAATATTTACTGTTGGAAATAATCTAAACAGAGCCCACAATTATTTTTAGGATTTTTGGAAATATTTTAGTATTTTAATTAAAGCCCAACAGTTGCAGTTAAATAGAAAAACAGAAACAAATAAAAAAAAGAGAGAGAGAGGGAAGCTACCTGGGCCTTACCTGTGCTGGCCCAGCCCACCTGGCTCGGCCCAACCGACTGGCCCTGCCAGTCGTCCTCCTCCTCACGCCAGAGGGACGCGGAGCGCGTGGCCGGCGCCCGCGGCCACACGCCGGCCACCTCCTGCTTCTACCGACGTCCTGGAGACGTCCAGGGATGCCACGCGACCCCCACGTCCCCCTCTCATCCTCGCTCACTCTCCCCCTCGTCTCCCTCACTCTCTCCCATGATGCCCGAGCGTGTTCCTCGCCGCCGTTCGCCGTAGATGATGCCAGAGCCATCCCCTCGCCCCTCCGACAAGCCAAATCGCACCGCCACGACGCCCTCACCCTCCCCACCGAGCCACGCCTCGCCGGAGGCCCTGCATCACCGCTATCGTGCCGTCTTCAACCTCGGTACCCGCCGGACGCCGTTCATCGATTTGCCTCGCTCTGGTCGCCCCCGAGCCCACTGAGCTGCTCATCGACCTCCCTATGAGCTCCGCCGCCTTCCCCCTCTTCTTTCCCACGCATTTGCACCCTCTCGGCCATAGTTCCACCATGGCTGAAGCTCGTCTCTGCTCGAGCTCGTCGCCGGCGTCGCTCCGGCGACCATTTGGTCATCCCGTGCTATGCAACGTGCTTGCCGCATCGCGTAGTGCCTCGCTAGCACCTCAGTTTCCGTGTTTGCACGCCGCAGCCCAAACCCCGCACATGGCCGAACTCCGGCCGCCGCCTTGGAGCTCGCCGTCGTTGTCTCCGGCCACCATAGGCCCGGCCTCCACCACCACTAGATGCGCGACTGCAAGAGCTCCCCAACGAGCCCAAGAACGGCCTCGCCCGTACCCTGTGGGCGTTTTCCGAGCCGCGCCATCGTCTCGGGCCTCGCGGCGACTCAACGCCGTCGGGATTAGCCCCGCTGACTAGGGGTTTGACCCCAGTTTGACTCCCCTGAGTCAATGACAAGTGGGCCCCCTCTGTTAATTAAATCAGATTAGTTTTAACTAAAGATAATTAGCTTAATTAACTACGGACACGCGGGACCCACCAGTCAGGTTTGACCTGGACGTCCCCGTTGACCACTGACGTCACCCTGACGTAATGCTGACGCAGTAATTAAATTACTGGATTTATTCTTATACAGGAAATTCCAGAAAATAGTCAAAACTTCTAAAAATCATAGAAAATCAACCATAGCTCCAAATGCAAAGATTTATATATGAAAAATGATCAGAAAAATTCAATCTATCCATATGTAATGGTTTCATGCATGACAAAACAAGTTTACCTTGCTGTTTAAGCAGAATAAGGAAATGCACCATTAAAGCCATGTTTAAGAAGCTAATAATTGAATCTTTGATTCAATAAGTTCAATCCTTTCTGTTATAGCTTGCATTAGGCCAAGACACATTCATATTGCCATATCATAGCATGCATCATATTGTTGCATATTGTCATGTGTTGATTGTGTTCCGATGTGTTCTTCGTGGTAGGTTCTGCCTCTGAGGATATTCACGAGTATCCAACTGAAGGGCAGTATCCCACTACCACTCCATCAGGCAAGCAACCATTGATCATTCCGATACAACCCATGTTCTCGCTTCTGCTCTTGTTTACTGCATTAAGACAGCGCGTTTCAATCTGCTGTGTGCTACGGTAGTTGAACCCTTATCCTCTGCATGACCTGTCATTGCCACAGTAACTAGATCAAACCCACTAGCATGTGTAGGAGTTGATTGAGCCATGTATGTGATTCCTACCTTGCTATGCCTGCTATGCTTAGAGTTGTGTCAGGTCTAGTTCATCTGGGTGAAGGGCTAGAGTGAAATGCTTATGTCGGTAATGTGAGGGATGTGTTGAACATGTTTTGGTAAAGGTATCGATGAGAGGCCATGTAGGAGTACATGATGGGTTGTTTCATTGAGGCCGTCCCTAAGAACTGAGATCTGTATGTGTGATTTAAGATGCAGTTACTACCGTACATTGGGCCCGAAACCAATGGACCCTCTCGGCTTCTTAATCACCCTAGTACTCTGTCCAGGAGTTGCAAATAGTTTCTGGTGTTTGTAGGTTATGTGTTGGCGGCCGTGCGTAGCGCTGACCTTAGGGGTGGGCTATGTTGCGGTAGATACACTGTGGCCGGGTATGCCGGGCGCCCGTTTGGCGTCTCGGGACCCTGTTCACATCGTTCGGGGCCGTATGTGGAAACCTCGGCCGGACTCCCTGCGGATGGAACCTGGATAGGCGATAAACCTGGACTAGAGACTTAAGTGTTAGGTAGGCCGTGGCCGACACCCTCGTTGGGCTTCCGCTTGAAGGTTGCCGAGTACATGTCGTGTAAACGGCGGTAAGTGGTGAAAGCGTGTATGAAGAAGTACACCCCTGCAGGGTATAAAACTATTCGAATAGCCGCGTCCGCAGTAAAGGACTACTTGGTTGCCTATACAGTTCATACACAAGTTAATGGATACTACTTGTCGGGGGACTAATCCACGAACACCTATGGGACCGGCGAACCGAGTCCCTTTCGGTTCGGCGGGGGCGGAGGTCGTGCAAAGAGCGGATCGAGGCGAAGCACACGAGCGGTTTACCCAGGTTCGGGCCGCACGGATGCGTAAAACCCTACTCCTGCTTTATGGTTTGTATTGAGTTCTTGCTCGGGAGCGCGGAGTGCTACAGTACACTCCAGCAGCTAACGAGACCAAGCCTGAGTGTTCTCTTTTTTCCGAACCCCCCTCTACGTTGCACATGGGCCTCCTTTTATATGCTCAAGGGGACACCAACAGGTGGCAATGGAGACAAAGGGTAAAAATGGAAAGGTGCTGCGGTAGGTACAGCTACCTGCTACAGTGTATCATACTAACCCTGACGGCAGGGGACAAGGGCATTAAATGCCCGTCTGTGTCGCCTAAACAGTGCAAAAGGGACCGTCATGGACGCCACCGTTCGCCACGATGGCAATCTTGTCAGCGCCGCTCGCCACTACGCACCGCTGGCTGCACAGCCTCCCGCCACGCACGCCTGGAAGGGTCCCAGAGTGACACGTTGGTGGATGTCCTAGAGCGCGGGCACAGAGTGGTGGCTTGCCGCCGCAAACGCCTTGCCACGGTCGTTGTCTTGTCGCGTCCGGGAGCTTGTCGCTCACCGGGCCTTGCCGGGACGCGAGGCGTGCCGCGGCAAGTTCCTTGAGATGCCTTGGGTGGCCTTCCCGGCAAGCTCCTCTTGTCGGGGTCTTGTCTCCTTAAGCGCCTTGCCTTGGTTGGCCTTCCCGGCAAGCTCCTCTTGCCGGGGTCTTGTGGTGTCTTGTTTTGGATACTTTGTTCTTGAATGGCTCCAAAGGAACCACGGAGGACCTTGGCGGTCACCCGGCAAGCCTTGCCGCGGGATGCTGCGACTGCCCGTGCACAAGTTCGGGATACTAGGGTACCCCTACTCTAGTACACCGATAGGAGCCCCCGGGCCTGGGCCATACACGGTGCCGAGCGCTGTTGGGCCAGGCCCAAAATAGGGCACGGGCACGTGCGGCCTAGGTTACGCCGTATCTCTCTCCGTATCCACCGCGCCCTCCCCGAACGGCACGTGTTGAATGCGGCGTCGTGGGAGAGATCGTGGGTGGTTTCTTTATTCGGAAATGCGGAACGTCCGCCCCCTCCCTCTTTATAAGCAGGGGAAACAGGGGTAGTTCGTCCATTCGCCCGTTGCTGCTCCAATCTCAAAAATCTCCGCCGCTCCCTCGTCTTCCCAAAGCCGAAAGAGAGCAGCGCTCCGCCCCCCATTGCCACCAGCACCACCAATGCCGTCGACCTCCTCCACCACTTCCGCCATGGCTCCAAAAGCCGACAAGGGGAAGGCCATGAAGTCGACCGAGGCGCAGCGGCTTGCGGCGCTGCGAAAGGAGCGGGCAGTCTTCCCCCCCAAGCTTGCCGCGAGGGAGCTAAGGGAGAACTACTACCTCTTCTGGTCGACGGAGACACGAGCGCATCCGCGCACGAAGGTACTTCCCGCTTCCGCTTGGAAGAAGGCCCCAAACGGATACCCTTTCTTCGCCTTGTTCTTCTACTGCGGGCTCTGCCCGCCTTTCTCTGAATTCTTCTGCGATATCATGAATACCTACGGGTTCCATCTCCTTGACTTCACCCCAAATGCCGTTCTGACCATGGCAGTTTTCGCACATCTCTGCGAAAACTTTGTCGGAATCCATCCCAATGTAGCCCTCTTTCGCCACTTCTTTATACCCCGAGTAGAGAGAGGAGAGCCTTTATCCGGCGGAATCGCCTGGATCTCAAGGGCCGGCAAGAAGGAAACTTATCTGGAGGGAGAATTCCACGGCAAGTGGGAGGAGTGGAGAACAGACTGGTGCTGGATTGACGAGGAGAACCCGCAGCCATTCACCACCCGACGCCAAACCCCAGTAGCACGCGGCAGCGATTGGCGTGACGTGGCCTCGGAAGACGCCAGGCTGAAGATTGCTGTCACCCGGATCCCTCAGGCTTGCCGGGCTAACTGTAGGCGCTGTTGGCGCGGATTTTCTTTGTCGCCGCATCGCCCCCCTGCAGGAACGGGGGAGACCCACTTGGGAGTTCAAGAATGCGGCCGATATCATGAGGCTGTGGCCGGGCCTCAACTTCAACTTCACAGTTCTGGAGCTCAACGCGATGCTCCAGGAGCTGTTCAAGTACGACCCTCAACACCCCGAAGTTTTCAGGTTG